>NW_026248876.1:0-38424 GCF_020740795.1 Apus apus
GCCCACGGGTGTCCCAGCCCCACGGGTGTCAGATCCCACGGGTGCCGTGTCCCACGTGTCCCAGCCCCACGTGTCCCAGCCCCACGGTCACTACATTTCCCATCACCCCCCGCGCTCCGTTTCCCGCGCGGCGCGGCGGGCGGAGTGACGTCACGTCCGGTGGCGCCATGTTGGCGGCGCTGAGGCGCTGCTGCCCGGGGCCGGGCCTGGCGGCCGCGCTCGGCCCGGGGCCCTTCCCGGGGCCCTTCCCGGAGCCCTTCCCGGGCTCCTGCCCCTGCCCGGGGCCCTGCCCCGCTCGGGGGCCGCTGCTGGTCCCGGCGCGGGGCCGCAAGACGCGGCACGACCCTCCCGCCAAGTCCAAGGCGTCGCGGCTGAAGGTGCCGCCGCCCGTCGACCCCGAGGAGCTGCTGGTGGTGCTGGAGCGGTACCGGCTGCACCGGCGGGTCCTGGGCGCCCTCCGGTACCTCCCGGGGCTGGGGGGAACACGGGGCTGCGCGTGGGGCAGGGCGGTGGGGCAGGGGGAGGTTATGGGGCTGGGGGCAGGGCTGTGGGGCAGGGGGTGGTTATGGGGCTGGGCTGTGGGGCAGGGGGCGGTTATGGGGCTGGGGGTGGTTGTGAGGCTATGGGTGTTTATGGGGCTGGGGGCAGGGCTGTGGGGCAGGGGGTGGTTATGGGGCTGGGGGCAGGGCTGTGGGGCAGGGAGAGGTTATGGGGCTGGGGGCGGTTATGGGGCTGTGGGAGGTTATGGGGCTGTGGGAGGTTATGGGGCTGGGGGCGGTTATGGGGCTGGGCTGTGGGGCTGGGGGTTGTTATGGGGCTGGGCTGTGGGGCAGGGGGCGGTTATGGGGCTGGGGGTGGTTATGGGGCAGGGCTGTGGGGCTGGGGGCGGTGATGGGGCAGGGGGCGGTGATGGGGCTGGGGGCAGGGCTGTGGGGCAGGGGGCGGTGATGGGGCAGGGGGCGGTGATGGGGCAGGGGGCAGGGCTGTGGGGCAGGGGGCGGTGATGGGGCTGGAGGCGGTGATGGGGCAGGGGGCAGGGCTGTGGGGCAGGGGGCGGTGATGGGGCAGGGGGCAGGGCTGTGGGGCAGGGGGCGGTGATGGGGCAGGGGGCAGGGCTGTGGGGCAGGGGGCGGTGATGGGGCAGGGGGCAGGGCTGTGGGGCAGGGGGCGGTGATGGGGCAGGGGGCGGTGATGGGGCTGGGGGCAGTGATGGGGCTGGGGGCAGGGCTGTGGGGCAGGGGGCGGTGATGGGGCTGGGGGTGGTTATGGGGCAGGGGGCAGGGCTGTGGGGCAGGGGGCGGTGATGGGGCAGGGGGCAGGGCTGTGGGGCTGGGCTGTGGGGCAGGGGGCGGTGGTGGGGCAGGGGGCGGTGATGGGGCAGGGCTGTGGGGCAGGGGGCGGTGATGCAGGGCTATGGGGCTGGCCGAGCCGCGGGGCGGGCTGTGGGGCTGGGGGCGGTGATGGGGCAGGGGGCAGGGCTGTGGGGCTGAGGGCCCGGCTCCCGGTCCGCAGGGCCGAGTTCCGTGCCGAGGCGCTGCAGCGGCGGCGGGCGGCGCTGGCGTCCCGGGAGGACTCGGCGGAGCTGCAGGAGCAGCACCGGCAGCTGATGGCCTGGAACCGCGCCGAGAACGCCCGGCAGCGCCAGCGCAGGTGGGGCCCGGCTCTGCCCTGTGCGCGGCTGGGTCGGTTTTGTGCCGAGTACACCCCGTTTGGACTTTGTTTTTGTTTGCAAAAAGAAGCGTGTGGCGCTGGCAGCGCCTCTGGCGGCTGAGGGGCGAGGGACCCAGCTCCGGACAGTCCCTGCGGGTGTGGGTGTTGTGGGGAGGGTTTGGTGTCTCCGTGTTCCTTCCCCTGTTGCTTCCAGGGATTCATCCTCTAGTCGGGCTGGGGGTTTTGGAGGGAAAACTCTGTCCCGTCCCCCCCCATCCCTGCTGGCTGTCCCTTCTCCTGCCACAGAGCACTTGAGCTTCCCCATCCGTGTCCTGCTGGGAGAACGACCTGCTCTGACTTGGAGCTCCCACGTGGAGCCAGACCCTTCTGGGTCTCGGGTCAGGACCCACCTGTGCAAAAGCTTTAGGGTTTTGCGTTCACTTTCCTCTCATGGAAGGGGGGGGAAATCCCCTCCATCCCCACAGCATGGGCTCTTCCCTGGTGTGGCTCCTCTGCTGCTTCCCCTTGCTCCTGGCTGCACTCACCTGGTGGCTTTGCATCCCGAGGGACTGGAGTGTCTCACCCCAGAGCTGCCCCACCCAGCATGAGCGTTCCCCACAGCCTCCTTCCTTTACTTTTCTGTGTGGCAGGGAGGAAAGGCTTAGGGAAGAAGAAGAAGAGCAGAAGAGGCAGAAGCTTCAGGCTGCAGAGAACAAGGCCAGGATGATGGAGGCGTTCCTGAAGGAGAAGGAGAAGGAAGTTCTCCAGCTGCAGGTAAGAGCAGCTGGTGCTTCCTGGGAGAATGCTGTGAGGGGTTTGTTGGCAGCCCGTGGGAGGGACGTGGAAGCTGTAGGTGTATTTTTCCGTGGATTTTTACCTTGGTAGCTGGGAACACAAGTGTCAGCACTTCTAGGGGTGTTGACAGCGTGTGAACGGGCCAGAAGCTGAGCGAGGGCTGGGAAAACAGGCTGCAGCAATCCCCAGGGAGAGGACTAAGCTTTCCGCCCTGGGACTTGGCTCCTGCTGAGGTGCTGTTGGTGGCACCTCGGGGACTCTTGCCAGCACCAGCCCCTGCAGCCTGTGCTTGTCCTGCCTTCAGGAGGAAGCCAAAACCTTCATCACCCCCGAGAACCTGGAGGCGCGGATCCAGCAGTGCCTGGACAACCCGCGCAACTACAACTTCGCCATCGACAGGGACGGGCGGATCGTCAAGCGCACCGTGCTGTCCTAGGAGCCCCGGCCTCAGCCTGTCCCTGCCTCCTCCTTTCTTCCTTCTGACGCCTATAAACCCACCTCAGGGTGGTTGGAGGAAGCCCGTGGGTCTGGCTGTGGTTCTTCTGAAGGGTTCGTGTTGCTGGGGGGGAGGGCGAGGGAGGAAGTCGGGCTCGCGACGGGCGTCTGAGGTGCTGCCAGGCCTGAGGGTGGGGAGCAGCTGCTGGGCTTGGGGTGCAGTTGCTCTGACTCTCTGCCATCCCACCTCCCATGTCTTTGGATCCCTCCCCGTGTAGAGGGACCCCTCGAGGTGCTTTTGAAAGAAAACCAGGTCCCAGTGGCCTTGTAGGAAACTCTGACCCTCCGTGTTGTGTTGCTGGGGGAAAGGATTAATTAGTTCTCTGGTTTCTGCTGTGGTGGGGAGGACCCATCGTTCCTACTTGTCCTTCAAATCCTTCTGTGCAGGTCTGTTGTATGACTGAAGGAGAAAATTGTGCAGAGGACACCCAGACCACACTGGCTTTTGTGTGTCTCCTTTGCCCCCTTCTTCAGCTGCCTTATCTCCATCCCCTGGGGGTCCAATTGTAGGTCACACTGTCCTCTCCCTGGTTACCTACTTGTCATAAAAGGTTGGTCAAACATGACTTCCCCTTGGCAAAACCATGTTGACTGCTCTTAATGACCCCCTCATCCTTGATGTGCCTAGAGATAGTGCCAAGGACAAGTTGTTCCATCACCTTTCCAGGGATGGAGGTGAGGCTGACCGGTCTATAGTTACCCGGGTCCTCCTTCTTGCCCTTCTTGTAGACTGGTGTGACATTTGCTATCCTCCAGTCCTCAGGCACCTCTCCTGTTGCCCAGGACTTAACAAAGATGATGGAGAGTGGCCTAGCAGTGACCTCCACCAGCTCCCTCAGCACCCACAGGTGTATTCCATCCGGACCCGTGGATTTATGGATGTCCAGACTGCTTAACTGATCCCTAACCCAATCCTCATCTACCAAAGCAAACTCCTCCTTCATCCTGACTCCTTCTGGGGCTTTAGGGATCTGGGGCTCCTGGGGAGAGTCTGCAGCAGTAAAGACAGAGGCAAAGAAGGTATCAGTGCCTCTGCCTTCTTTCTATCCTCTGTCACCAGGGCACCCATCTCATTCAGCAGCGGGTCTGTATTGCCTCTAGTGTTAGTTCTGTCTGCAATTTGAAGAAGCCCTTTCTATTGTCTTTGACCTCACTAGCAAGGTTTAGTTCCAAGGAGGCCTTAGCTTTCCTTATTGCCTCCCTGCATCCTCTGACAATAGTCCTATATTCCTCCCAAGTGACCAGCCCGTCCTTCCGTGGAGGGGGGGACACGAAAAACAGCCACCTGTCTTTTTTTTTTTTCTGTACAAGTTTTATTTCTGATGATAGATAATCATTTAAATCTGAAGCACAGCCCGTGGCTCAGCTGTTCCCGGCTGTGTTCCCGTGGATCCAGGATCCCACAGGTTCTCCTCTCCTGGCTGGTTTTATGCAATCAGCATTTCTGGGTTGCAGGAGGAGTCGAGCATGCAGCCCTCTGTGTGGGGGGAGAAAAGGGGGAGAGCACCCTGTGAAATGGGACCAGAGCAACCATCCCTCCCAGAGAGCCCCCACCCAGCACTGGGTTTCAGTCACATGGAGCACCGCTGGGTTCCCTTCATGCCCTGTAGCCCCCTGGGGCTTGGAGCAGGATCTCTTTGTAGCATGGGATCTTTGGAAAATCATGATGGAAGCAGGAGGGGGCGTGGGCTGCTCTGTGCTGTGGGACTCCTGCTTGTTCCTCAGCCCCTAAACTTGCTGCCTGCCTTGCCCCTTCCCCAGAAAAACCTCACAGTCCTTCATCACCTTCCCTGGGGTCGGGATCGTGTCTGCCCTGACTCGGGATGGACGGGACAAAATCCTTTGGCCATCATTCCCTTTCCTGCATTTATATCCTAACCCCTTGTGCCTGGGGACCCTGGTGACGGGGGTCCCAGAGGAGATGGGGGTCCCAGAGGGGATGGGGGTCCCAGGGGAGGGGACAGGGTCCCAGTGCTGCCCTCACCTGCGCTGCAGCAGATGCCGGGGGCGGCGCAGCTGCCGCCGCTGCCGCCGCAGGGTTTGTGTCCCGACTGGCAGGGGGTGGGCAGGAAGTTCTCCTCTTGGCACCGCAGGGTTTCCGAAGTGCCCATGTAACATCCCAGCTCTTCCCCACAGCAGATGTTGGGGCCGAAGCAGTGTCCCTTGTTCCTGGGACCGCAGGGCATGCACTGCTCGGGAGGTGGGGAGATGATGAGGGGGGGAAAAAGCATCTTCCCTCCCTCCTGGCCGCGGCTTCCCTGTGGGATCCTCAGGGAGGGCTGGGGAGAAGGCAGGGAGGGGGTTAGGAGGACTTACCTTCCTGATGTCCATGTCCAGGATGGCACGTTTGCCCCCGATGGGGCAGTTCTGGATGTAGCAGGCGGAGGAGAGTGCCAGGAGCCCCAGGAGGCAGAGGGCGAGCGCCTTGCCGGGCATGACCGCGGGATCGGGAAGCTCTGCCACGTCTCGTCCCGGCCGGTGGTCGTGTCTATATATAGTGGCAGCTCCTGCTTAGACATTCCAGCAGCAGCGTCACCCCTTTTCCCTTAAAAACCACAAGGCATTGCTTCCCACAGCAAAGGGCTCTGCTAATCGCTGGGGGTCAAGGACGTGAGGTCACGGCCAAGGTGTTGGTTTTCTCCTTTGGTGATGACTCCAGCCGTGCCGGGTTGGAATGTGCTGAGGCTGTGGGTGGTGTTTGGGGCTCAGGTCCCTTTTCTGCCAAGCCCTTCAGGCTGCTGAGCTGTGGCTTGTCGCTCCGTGTCCCCTTCCAGACCCCTCTGGGGTGGGTTGGGTAGGGATGGAGGCTGACATCTCCATAGCCTGGTGGTGACATGGGTGAAAGGGGCTTTGTGCTTCCCTTGGCTTCTTATCTCTTCTGGTGGGGGGAAAAAACCAAACCTGTCTCCTCTTAGAGCATCTGGGGTGGGGAATGTGGTGTTAGGGGCTTTCCACCCCTCTCCACCTGGCGTTTGGGCTTGTCCCTCTCTGGGGCAGCAGTGGCACCGAGCCTGTCCCCCAGCTGCTGTCATCTGGCAGCACCCGGGCAGGCTGAGGGCACCAGCCTTCCCTGGCAAAGGCCTGGGAGCAAATTCCTCGTGGCTTCTGCTCGGGATGCACACATTCCTTTGGGGCTTCTGCCCTGGATCTGCACCAGGGCTGGAAGATGTTGCCCCGGACCACGTTGATGTCATCAGGTGAAGGCCCCTCTGGAGAAGCTGCACCGAGGGGGAGGGTGAAAGGCTGATGCAACCACACGGGTTCTGCTCAGCCCCCCCCTCGCCTTCGTTATCGCAATTAAGAGCTTCCTGCCTTGAATAAATTCCCCTGCTCCGGGTGAGTCTTCCATCTATCCAGCCCATTAACCTGCGCCGGCTTAATTGGGAACCAGGCAGCCTGGAGCCCCGGGGCTGTGACCTCTTGTCATCCCCACCAACCGGATTCAAAATCTGTCACTTAGCGGGGCCGGTGGTTGGGGTGGCTGGGTCCTTGTCACCCGCCCGGGGTCAGGCAGTGCTGGGCCCTGGGGACACCCCGGGGGCTGCTGTCCTCGTGAGCGGGTTGGAAATGGGGCTCAGCACCTGCTGTGTGACACCCCGGGGGCTCAGCACCTGCTGTGTGACACCCCAAGGGGCTCAGCACCTGCTGTGTGACACCCCGGGGGGCTCGGCACCTGCTGTGTGACATCCTGGGGGCTCAGCACCTGCTGTGTGACACCCCGGGAGTTCAGCACCTGCTGTGTGACACCCCAAGGGGCTCAGCACCTGCTGTGTGACACCCCGGGGGGCTCGGCACCTGCTGTGTGACATCCTGGGGGCTCAGCACCTGCTGTGTGACACCCCGGGAGTTCAGCACCTGCTGTGTGACACCCCAAGGGGCTCAGTACCTGCTGTGTGACACCCCAAGGGGCTGCTGTCCCCTGTGGCACCATCCAGGAACCCCCACAACTGGTCTGCAGGTGCCCAGACCCCCATGGGCAGGGCTGGGACTCATCTTGGTGGGATAAGTGTGGACCTCCCCATCCCCACCCCAGTTATGACCTCTTGGTACTTTTGGAGACCTTGACACCCCGATGCCAAGGGTCCCATCAGCCTGGAGCATCGTCCCTGCTCAGTGACACGTCCCTGATCCCTCAGGAAGTTTTGGGGTTCACATCCTGCACCCCAGGACAGGCAGAGCACTGTCCCATTCTTTCATCCCATGGGCTCAGGGTCACCCATCCCCCGTTGGCACTTTCCCTGTGATTTTGGGGTGATTTGGGGTACCCCCAGCTGCTCATGGCTGGGATAAGATGCTGGTGGTGGGGACCAGGTGCACCCCCCTCTGAGGTGCAGGGTGCAGCAGGATGGATCCCACCAGCCTGGAGGAGCTCCACCTCCACGGAGGTGCCACCTCCCTCGGGGACATTATAAAGGACAAGCTGTGCCCCTGTGCAGTGTGGCCAGAGAGAGCCTGGAGCATGGACCTGGTCAGGGTAAGAGTGCTGGGCAGGGAGGAGGGTTGGGGTGCTGGTACCCCAAATTTGGTGGGTGGGGGGGTGGTGGAATCACTGTGGGGTTGATCCTGCCTGTCGATGTGGGAATCAGTTCCTTGGGTGATGGTGGGAAAAGAGGAGACCAGCCCTGGGGGGACTTGGATGAAGCTGGGAGCCCAAAACCTTTGAGCTCTTGGGGTTGTTTTTTGTTGTGGGGTTTTTTTTTGGGGGGGATGGTTTATCTTACTTTTAATCATTTTTAGAAGATGTGGCTTGAAGCTGCCTGTCGTGCTGGGTTCCTGAGGTGGTGGGGCCCCGAGTCTGCCCCAGAGCAAGGTCTGGGTAAGATGATGAAGGTAAGATGATGCTGGCACCTCCTGGGATGGGATGCCCCGGTCCCTGGGGGCTAGGGGTGCTGGGAAGCTGAGCTGGATGGGAATTT
This sequence comes from Apus apus, assembly GCF_020740795.1. Lineage (NCBI taxonomy): Eukaryota > Metazoa > Chordata > Aves > Apodiformes > Apodidae > Apus > Apus apus. Next base: position 7,857 of record NW_026248876.1, read on the forward strand.
GGGAAGGGGTGGGGGGCGGGTTGGGAGAGTGAGGACCCTCAACAACCTCCAACCCAACCACCTCACCCTCCCCTGAAGCCCCATCCCCAGCACCCGGACCAAACCACCACAGTGCACGAGGACTTTTATTGGGTCTCATATTTACAAGGCTGGGGTTGGGGGGTCAGGGATGGTGGGGGGGGAGGTGGGGGGGGGGACACGCCTGGCACCCCGGCTCACAGGAGGGGGTGCTTGCCCTGCTGCTGCTGCTGCTGCTGCTGCCGGTTGGCCAAGTGCATCAGCTTGAGGAGCAGATCTCCAGCCGAACCGTCCAGCACCGTCAGGTTCTTCTCTGCCACCTCCTGGCTCTCCTCGGCCAGGCAGCTGGTGTCCATCGCGCAGGTTTCTTCAAGGGAAAAGTTGGCGGGGGGGGTTATTTAGGGACCGCGAGGGGGTCGGTTTTGGGGTGGGGAAGGGGTTGGTGGCAGCCGGGGGTGCCCACACAGCTGCTGCTGCAGCTCTGTGCCTCCCGTTAAGCAGGCACCGGGGAGGCTGAATGTGCCCGGCCAGGGAATATCCCCCGGGGGCAGCTCGGGAAGGAGCTCCGAGCCCCATCCTTGTCATAGCACCCGGGTTTGGGCTTCAAGGGACCTTCAAACCTCATCCAGCCAACCCCCCCCCTCCCCCTGCAGTGAGCAGGGACATCTTCCACTAGACCAGGTTGCTCAGAGCCCCATCCAACCTGCCCTGGGATGTTTCCAGGGATGGGGCATCTCCCACCTCTCTGGGCAACCTGGGCCAGGGTCTCACCACCCTCAGGGGGGGAAAAAAAACCCCACTATGATACATTTCTTCCCAACATCCAAATCTGTTTCTGACCATCCCCAAATTTCCCCCCCTTCCCAACCCAGACACAACACCCCTGCCTCCCCGTGCCTCAGTTTCCCCCTTTTTTGACAGGCGAAACCTATCGGCCTGACCCATCCCCACGGTCCCTAGACCCTTCCCAAACTCTCCCAGCTCCCCCCCCCCCGCCCCGGGTCGGGTTTTTGCGTGTTGTTACCGGGGGTGCAGCAGATGCCGGGGGCCGCGCAGGTGCCCCCGGCCCCGCAGGGCTGCCCGGCGGGCTGGCAGGGCGAGGGCAGCGCATCCTCCCGGGCGCAGCGCCGGGTCTCCGCCGTCCCCAGGTAGCAGCCCAGCTCTGCACCGCAGCAAATCCCGGGCCCGAAGCAGTTCCCTCTGTTCCCGGGGCCGCAGGGCATGCACTGGAAATGCAGGGCGGGGGGGGGAGAAGGAGCTGCTTGAGCAAACCCCTCCACAACGAACACACAGCCTAGGGGGGGAAGGCTTTTCTTGCACCCCCCCTCGCATTTGAAAGCGGCCCCCTCGCTCTTCCCTGGGGTGTCACTGGGTCACTTGTCCCCTCTCTGAGGACCCCCCCCCCCCCGCTTTGGGGGTCCCCTGCTCCACAGGGATGTGTCCCCCTCCAACATGGCCAGGCTTGACTGTGGCCAAACCCCTGTGTCCCCCCCCTCTTGCCCTTTCCTTGAGGTGACAACATCATTTTGGAGGGGGTGTCACCCCTTCCTCCACCACCACCCCTTGCCCTTGGCCGTGCTCCACAGCCCTTCCCAAAAACGGGGGGGGCACCGTGCTGCTCGGGGAGGGGGGGGGGGGGGGGCGTGGTACCCACAGGTGATGGGGACCCTCAGCTCCCTAGGGAGCTGCTGCATTCCCCCCCAAAAAAAAAACCAAACCAAACAAACCCCATCCCACTCCCTGAAAGCCCCGTCCCACCTCCCCAAGCCCCCATCCCACCTCCCCAAGCCCCCGTCCCACCCTGTACCTGCCGCAGGGCCGTGTCAGCCAGGCCCCTCTTGCCCCCCCGGGGGCAGTTCTGGATGTAGCAGGCGGAGGACAAGGCGAGGAGGCAGAGGAAGGAGAGGGGCAGCGAAGGCTCTGCCATGGCGCTGGGTGCCCGCAGCTCTGCCCCGGGGCTGTGCCAGCCCCTATTTATGCCACTGTCACCCCTTCCCAGGGGAGGAGGAGGAAGAAAGGGGCTGGGTTGGTTGGTTTTTTTAATTTTTTTTTTGTTGGGTTTGGTGTTTGGTTTGTGTGGGGTTTTGTGTTTTGTTTTTTTTTTTTTTTTTTCTCTTCCCTTAGCATTTTATGTTGTTTCTTTCTCTTTTTTTTAGCCCAAATGGCACCCGAGTGCATCTGTCATCGAGGTGATTCAGTGCTGGAGTGCAAGCAGCAGCACCCAGGGCTGGGGGGAGCCCCCTCCTCATCCCAAACCGTGGCTGCTCCCAGGAGAAAGGGCCACCCTTGGGGAGGGATGCAGGTTATGGGGTGCTGGTTTGGTAGGGATGCTGGTTTGGAGGACGCTGACTGAGAAGGTGCTGCCTGAGAAGTGAGGTGGATTTTTGGAGGGCTGCTCGTTCAGAAGGTGCTGGTTTAGGGATGGGAGATGGTTTGGAGGGATGCAGGGTTTGGGAAGGATGCTGGTTTAGGAGATGCTGGGTGGGGAGGGATCTGGGTTTTGGGGGGATGTTCATTCAGAAGATGTTGGTTTAGGGATGGGAGACGGTTTGGAGGGATGCAGGGTTTGGGAAGGATGCTGGTTTAGGAGATGCTGGCTGGGGAGGGATGTGGGTTTGGGGAGGGATGCTCAGCCAGGAGGTGCTGGGCTGGGGAGGCTTGTTTGTTTGGAGGGTGCTGGTGTGGTCAGGATACAGGTTTGGGGAAGGATGCTCATTCAGGAGCTGCTGGTTCAGATGGTTGTTGGTTTGGGAGGGATCCTGGTTTCAGGGGGTGGTGGTGGTTTAGCAGGTGCTGGTCTGGGTGGGATGCACGTTTGGGGAGGGGTGTTCCTTCAGAAGATGATGGTCTGGAGAAGGTTTTTGTGGAGGATGCTGTTTTGGGGAGGGGTGATGGTTTGGGAGGGTTGTGGGGTTTTGGGAAGGGAGCTGGTATGGGAGTGATCCTGGTTTGGGGAGGGATGCTCATTCAGAAGATGCTGCTCTGGGAGGGATCTTGGTTTGAAAGTTGCTGGTTTGGGGAGAGGAGCTGGTTTGGGAGGGAAGCTGGTTTAGAAGGTGCTGGTTTAGGTGGGAGGTGGGTTTGGGAGGGGTGCTGGTCTGGGAGGGGTGATAATTTGGAAGCTGCTGGTCTGGGAGGGATGTGAGGATGCTGGATGGGATCAGGGCTGGAGGGGGACTCTGGGGTGCTCAAAGAAGCACCTAAATAGAGGGGTTTGGACCACAGAGCTTGGGGTGTAGAGCAGGACCCTGCCACAACCTGGGCCCCAAGGGACCCGTTGCTGCCATCCAGGGCTCACCTGCCTTTCCCACCTCTTCTTCTCCAAGGAACAAGAAGGCAGAGAAACCAACAGCAAAGGGAGAGAGGAAAAGGAAAAAACACACCTTTGGGTCTCCATCGAGCCCATCTTCTTGGCACCCAAGGAGTCCCACCCCTGCTGTGACCTGGCACACTCGTGTCACTGCTGGGCTACTGGAAACGTCAATACAGGGCAAGTGGCTGCAAAAAACAATCCCTCCCTGCTCCAGCCTGCCGTGAATATTCCTGCAGGTCCCAGCTCCCCTTTCCAGCAACGCTGAGGGTGACCTCAGCAACCTGCCATTCATGTGCAGAGGGGATTCAGGTGCCTCATGAGCACCCCCCAGAACACTGGGGCTGGCTCATGGCAAGTAGGAGGGGCTTGTTTGGGGGTGCTGGGAGGGTACGGGTTGGGCAAAGGACTGGGGGGAGGGTCTGAAAGGGGGGTTGCCACCGGCTGGGACCCAGCCTCTGGGGTGTTTTTCTACCCTTCAGCCCATCCTGGACACATCTTCATCAACGATGGGGAATCGAGGCAAGAGAACCATAAAACAATCAGCCCGGAGATCACTTGGGGTGGCTGGAATGTGGCTGTTCCCACCCTAGTTAGCACCCCTCGCCCTCATTAGCACCCCTCGCCCTCATTAGCATCCCTCACCCTTGTTAGCACCCCTCACCCTCGTTAGCATCCCTTTCCCCCCTCCCCCAGATCAGGGCTGGCTCAGCCAGTGAGTGAGTGGGATGGTGGTTCCCTGGGTGTCCCTGTGCTTGGGCATCCCACAGGACACTGTGCTCCCCCTGCCATCCACCCTGGCAAAATCCACGTGCTTTGGGAAGCCAAGCAAGCACCGTGGTGGGCTTTGGTGACACCAGAGAGGGATGCTGGAGGAGGACAAACCCCAGAGCATTGTCCAAGGGAAACTGAGGCACGCAGAGGTAAGGACAAGCCTCTGTCTTGGGGGGTTCCAGTCTGCTCCTTTCTCCTCCCTGGGATTTCGGAGGGATGCATTAACCAGTGGAGGGGGTGTGAAAGTCCTGTTTTTCGGGGGGGGGGGGGAGCTCCTGGGCTTTTTGATGGGTAAAATGAGGGTGACCCCCACACACACCTTCCCAAGAGCCCCTGCCTCAGGTCTCCCAAGGCAGTGCTGAGTTCCCAAATGTGCTCTGTCCCCAACCCCGAGCTGCTGAATCACCCAGGTGGGGCAGCTTTAAGGACCAACAGCAGCAGCAGAGGCCACGTTTCCCCATCCAAACCCATCCCTGCCCAGCAGGAGCTGAAACCCACTCAGGCTGCAGGCCCAGGGAGGCCACCAAAGCCCCCAGCAGGGAAAAGTTTTTCTTTAAAAGAAACCCAAATGTCAGCTCTAAATTGGGTGTTTGGGGCTCATGCTCCATCTCTTCATTACTGTATCGTAAAATTACATTAGCTGGGAATGAGCTGCATGCAAATGACTCTGTGTCTGGAATGATAACGGGGGAATATGAGATTAAAATGTAATTATGCTCTTTCAAGTCAAGGAAGGTTAATAAAATGTTTTCTCCAAGTTGCAGAGGCTCAGCAGCCACAACGCTGAATCACTTAGGGGAATCAAGGGGAGGGGGAGGTGGGAAAGGGGGAGGCAGGAAAGAAGAAGGTGTTGAGAACATGCAAAGTGTGTGTGTGGGGGGGGGGTTGGAGATGAAAAAAAATTGGGGTGACCTGGAGCAAGTCATGAGGGAAGTGATCTCAGGGAATGGGGCTGGGCAGATCCAGCTGGGAACATCCTTGCCAGGGGCCCCCCGACTGCATCCAACCTGATGCTTTGGGGGGACTCAAAATCCATGTTCCAAATTCCCCCACCATCAGCCCCCCCGGGGGTGGGGGGTCCCTTCTCCACATCCCTGCCACTGGATTTGCTCTGCCATGTCCCTGCTCTTCCCAGGGGCCCCCCTTTTGTTAGTGCTGATCTCCTAACGAGGTGCCAGGCGGGCATTAATGGTTGGTGTTAGTCCCTGCTCACCCAGCCCGGGGCAGGGGGGGGACACACAAACCCCCTCAGGCCTTGCCACGGCGTGGGGAGGAGGCAGCAGCCTCAAATCCACCCCCCAGCCCTCCTGCTCAGCCAGGACACAGCTCCAGCTCTTCCTGGGCATCAGCAGAGGGGCTGGGGGCTGCTGGAGTGGCTCAGCACAGAGATTGGCTTCCTGTGCCTTTTCCCAATCACTTTTCAAGTCAGGGAATAACCTGGGTAATGGGAAACGGGGTGTCCAACAGCCACCCACAGTGTGCCAAGCTGTTTCACATGTAAAACATCCTCCAGCTCCACCTGTAGCTTTAAAGTATCAGTGATGCTCAGAAATGAGAATGATTTTCCTGTCCTTGAGTGAATCGTGCCCAGTTCTGGAGCCTCCAAAACAAGGAGGACGTGGAGCTGTTGGAGAGGGTCCAGAGGAGGCCATGGAGATGATGGGAGTGCTGGAGCAGCTCTGCTCTGGAGACAGGCTGGGAGAGCTGGGGTGTTCAGCCTGGAGAAGACAAGGCTCCAGGGAGACCTTAGAGCACCTTCCAGTGCCTGAAGGGGCTCCAGAAAAGCTGGGGAGGGGCTTGGGACAAGGGCAGGGAGGGATGGGATGAGGAGGGGACAGTTTTAACCTAAAAGAGGGGAGATATAGGTGAGACATGAAGAGGAAATTCTTTGCTGTGAGGCTGGTGAGACCCTGGCCCAGGTTGCCCAGAGAAGCTGTGGCTGCCCCATCCCTGGCAGTGTTGAAGGGCAGGTTGGATGGGGCTTGGAGCAGCAACCTGGGCTGGTGGGAGGTGTCCCTGCCCATGCAGGGGGGGGGTGGGACTGGGTGATCTTGAAGGCCCCTTCCACCCTATGATCACACCCTTGCACACAGTCAGGGCAAACCACAAGTATTTTCACCCCCATCCTTCATTAACAGCAGGAGCTTCGTTAGCTCGGAAGCACCCAAGGCTTTTTTAAGAGTCCCTCCAGCAGAAGGGATGTGTTGCTCTGCCTGTGCTGCCTGATGCAGAGTCCAAAGCAGAAGTTGAATAAATCAGAGGACATGGGGTTCTGTGTGGAAAACTGGATTTCCACCCATTTTCCTGCTTTTGCCTGTGGCTGGAGACAGCTCCAAGCAGAGGAGGAGAAACTTCACTGAAAGGCACTGGGGACAGGAAGAAGGTCAGGCTGGCAAGGGAGCATTCCCATCTCCTGTCTGGAAGAGCTAATGCTCCTCAAATGGGCCTGTCTTGGTGGCATTTAGTGGTGACAGCTTCTTCCCCCAGCCTGTCACAAAGCTGGTCACCGTGACCTGGTGGCTGACCGGGGGGGTAATGGCTGGTGGGGAGAGGGGGGGATCCTGCACCTCCTGGCTGAGCACAGGGTGGTTTTTTTTCATGCTTCTCTCTGCTCCTTCCATGACGTGATGGGAAACAGCTCTGGTGCTCGTTTGGAGAAGGAGGAGCAGCCTGTGTTGCTTCCCCTTCCACAGCCACCCTGCTGGGATGCAGAGGTCACGCTGGGAGGTTACTGAGCAAGAAGGGATGGTGGCTCTGTCCTCCTAAAGGGCTTGAAGGAGAGTGTTGGAGGAAGCAAAGGCCCTTCCCCACCTCTCAAAGAGCAGACAGGCTCTGGAAATACATCTGCTGGTGGCATCTGCCCATGCTGTGGGGAGGAGTTCCAGGGGAACTGCTGTGGGTCCTGATAGAAGACAGACCCCAGGGGAAGTCCAGGCTATGTCTCCCCCACCACCAAACCCATCTCCTTGGGGTGCAGAGAGGGACTCTGCTCCCCATAGAAGTTTCAGTGGAATGATGAGGAAGACTCAAACCCAGCTGGGGTTCCTGGTCCTTCCCTAAGCAATGAGGTGGATGCAGAGGGACGTTCATCCCTTTGTCATCCCTGCACCAGCAATGGGGGGGGACACACACAGGGGGTGGAACTCACTGCCCAAAGGCTTCTACAGGGCGAGGAGAAATTGAGTGGATGAAGACTCTCAGAAACCTGCTGTCAGGTGGAGATCAGCCCTCTTCTGAGCAGGGTTGACCCAGATGGTCCCTCCCAACCTCTCCCCCACAGAACAAAAGGATCCTTGGGAACTCACTGGCCTGCAGCCCCAGCGAGGTGGCTCCCAGCCCGAATCCCTGCCCACCAGCAGCGTGTCCAGAATAACTTCTGGGCAGGAGAGATGCTTGGCTGGATCCAGCAGCTTCAGGTTTTGGTGGAGGAGACTGAGCTTCCTTGGTGCCAGAGCAGGAGCTGTGGATGGGGAGCTCCTCCAGCAGCCACTGCTCCCCGAGGCGGGGGGGTGGGAGCACTGACTCACTGCCCACCCAGCACTGCAGAGCTGGGAGGATTTTTTGCTGCCTCTGAATGGTGGGAATTTTAGGAATGTTTTTAATTTCCTTTGCCTCTTTTCTAACCATTCGTTAGATGAGGGACTTCCCGTTTTTGCTACCAAGGGAGATGGGTCCAAGACTCCTGCTGACACACGAAGCACAACCAGTTGGGTGCTGCTACAAAAGCTGTGTCTGAGCTGTGTGACAGGCCTGCTGGGCCCTGTGACTAGAAAGCCACCAACGTGAGGATTGCTCAGGCAGCAGGAGCTTTTTGAGAGAGAGCATCAAGGTATTCAGTGCAGAGGTGAGTTGAGTCAGCTGGAGGCTCCTTGCCCCAGAGAAACCAGCACAGAACATCAGCAAAGAGCATCTGCTCCACGCAGAGCAATGGCTAATGAAGTGGCAGCAGCAGGGGGTTCTACAGGTGACAAACCCTCTGCTGTCACCTGACCCTTGGCACACGCAGGACACAGAGTGATTTTCCTCCTGGCTTTTTTCTGAACAGCTCTTTGAAGACCAGACCTGCAGGCACCCGAGTCTCAGCCCTCTGCTGCTCCCTGCTACAGCTCTGCAGACCCTTCGTGCCCACTTCCTTTCCTTTTCCCAGCCCATCCACCCAGCATCCTGCCAAGAGCTTCACTCCACGAAATCATTAAGATGCAGGAGGAAACCAATCACCAGTCAGAAAGAGAACCCTGACTTTAAACATCATTTTATTAAGGCTTAAATGTCTATCAGCCAGACGGGAGCTGGTCCAGTCACACAACATGAACCAAGTGACGCTTGGTGGGACACGATGGCTTTTCTACAGGGGTTTGCAGGAGCAGGAGGAGACAGCATTCCCCACGGGCTCTCTCTGGGCCCTGCTGGACACCAGGACGAGGGATGTGCTCCCCCAGCACAGCGAGGGCATGGCAGGGAGGAGGGGAGCCAGGAGGGAAGGGGAGATGTCAGGGAGCTTGCAGGTGGTCAGTCACAAGGACTTGGCCCGGTCCACGGCCGAATGGCTGCCCTTCAAAAAAAGATGTGAATGGTTTTAACTGAGAGGGAAGCTGAACTCACCATCCAAAAGGCACCTCTGCTGAACCACTGAGCCACGGGGGTGGTGCTGGGAGGGTGGGTGTGAGGGGCAGGGGCAGGCTAGGGATAAATACATGTTCCTGGTAAAGAAGCTATGGCTTTTGTCATCCTCGGGTCACTTTGCTCCAACCCCCCACCCCCCTGCTCTGTAAGCACAACATCAACTCCTCTCCAGCCTCATGGCTGCTCGTCTCCAAGCTCTCCAAAGGCCTCTGTCCTCCTGCGGATCAATCCGGACCCTGGGAACAGCAGTGGCTCCCTGTCCTGCTCCTCCCAGCAGGCTGGGGCAGCCCAGGGCTCAGAAATGAACCCTCCTGATGTCCTGGGTGGCAGCTGGTCTCTTGCAGCTCCCACACAGGATGGAGGAGAGGGACTTCTGCTTCTCGGCCAGGCAGGGCCGGCACAGCAGGTGGCTGCAGGGAAGCTGGTACACGGGCTCCGTTTTGAAGTAGGAGGAGAAGGATTTGCCACAGGAAGAGCATCCATGGGCCTGGCTGCTCCTGCCGTGCTCTGCAGAGGAGAGACAAGTAGCACAGTCAGGGGGAGTGTGTTCAGTTTTGGGCCCCTTACTTCAGGAAGGGCATGGAGGGGCTGGGGCGTGTCCAGAGAAGGGCAAGGGAGCTGGGGAAGGGGCTGGAGCACAAGTCCTAGAGGAGCAACAGGGGGTGTCCAGCCTGGAGCAAAGGAGGCTGAGGGGAGACCTGCTGGCTCTGCAGCTGCCTGAGAGGAGGTTGGAGTCAGGGGGGTTGGGCTCTGCTCCCCAGGAACAAGGGATGGGACAAGACAAAACGGCCTCAAGTTGTGCCAGGGACGTTTAGATTGGATCTTGGGACAATTTCTTCCCCAAAGGGCTGTCAGGCCCTGGCCCAGGCTGCCCAGGGCAGGGGGGGAGTCATAGAATCATAGAATCATAGAATCACAGGGGTTGGAAGGGACCTCGAAAGATCATCTAGTCCAACCCCCCCTGCCAGAGCAGGGTCACCCAGAGCACATCACACAGGAAGGCGTCCAGGCGGAGTCCTGGAGTCCAGGAGTCCCCATCCCTGGAGGGGTTTAAGAGCTGTACAGACATAGTACTGAGGGAGATGGTTTAGTTAAAGACTTATCAGTGTTAAGCTGACAGCTGGACTCAATGATCTTGAAGATCTTTTCCAACCAAGGTGATTCTGTGACTCTGGGTGACAAGACCAGACGGTGCCACCCCATCCTGCCCATGAGCTGAGCACCCCAATCTCTGCAGACACACAGGATGGCTGAGGATGCTCAGGGCTCAGGACTGTGGCACATTTTCTCTCTCACTGCCCTGAGGAAAGGCAACAGCCTGTCTCCTGGGGCAGGGTGTGCTCAGGGGGGGCTGGATCACGTCAGCATTTGCAGCATCAGGCTTTTAATTGAGGACAGATGATTGTAAAGGGCTTTTCACTTTTACCGAGACTGCATCGGCCTCCCTCCCTCTTCTCCAGTGAATTAAAGTCACCAACTCCTGAGGGAAAGGCTTTAGGGATCACTTTGCATTCCTGTCACACACCACCTATCAAGGGCTACTCAGTCACCTCTTCAACAGCAGCAATTTTAAAGGGGACAGGAAAAAGCTTAATAGCTTAATGTCCCTGTGAAACAGCAAAAGCTATTGAGGGAGAGGGAGAGAGTGAGAGAGTCAGAGCCAGAACCAGCCACCAGGAGCTGCACAGCCCCTTCCCCTTCTCAGAGTAACCTGGTCCCTTCCAACCCTCTTCTCTGGCAGACCCTCACTTGGGAGGAAGAGGAGCAAGGCAGCAGGCAGGGCATCAGCTTATGGAGGGACTACGAATCATGGAATCATTCAGGTTGGAACAGACATGTGGGATCATCCAGTCCAGCCTTTAACCTAACTTTACTAACCCAGCCCCACCAGCCCACAGCTAAACCAACCCCAACCACCACACCTAAATGATTTTTAAACGTGTTCAGGGATAGGGACTCAACCACTTCCCTGGGCAGCCCCTTCCAGTGCTTAACAAGCCCTTCTGTGAGGAGGTTTTTCCTAACATCCAACCTAAACCTCCCCTGGCACAACCTGAGGCCATTCCCTCTTGTTCTATCACTTGTTCACTGGGAGAAGAGACAGACCCCCCTGGCTCCAACCTTCTTTCAGAGCCAGCAGGTCTCCCCTCAGCCTCTTTTACTCCAGGCTGAACACCCCCAGCTCCCTCAGCTGCTCCTCATAAGGTTTGTTTTCCAGTCCCTTCCCCAGATCCCTTGCCCTTCCCTGGACACACTCCAGCCCCTCAATGTCCTTGAGGAGCCTCAAGTTGCACCAGGGGAGGTTTAGATTGGATATCAGAAGAAAATTCTTCACTGAAAGGACAATTAAGCACTGGAACAGGCAGCCCAGGGAGGTGGTTGAGTCTCCATCCCTGGAGATGTTTAGAAGACATACAGATGGGGTGCTGAGGGACACAGTTTAAGCACTGGACTTGGCAGAGCTGGGTTAATGGTTGGTATGAGTTGGGTTATGGTTGGACTCGATGACCTTGAAGGTCTTTTCCAGCCAGAACAGTTCTATGATTCTGTGAAGGTCTAACCTGCCTCACTGGGAGAACAAATCATTAAAACTGGTGAGATACAAAAGCAGTAGTTTGGGGAAGTTAAGTTTGTGGGGAGACAATATAATACTTTTATATTGAATATAGAATATTTAGGGGTCTGAAGAGGCACAGAGAGATGCTGAACAGCAGCACAACCCTCCCTGCTAACCCAGTCCCAGCTCTCCTCTCACTTCTTGCTCCTGCAGGTGAACCAGAGGGTCTGTGCTTACCGAGGGTGCTTGTGCTCCAGGAGCTGCTGCAGCCTCCCTGGCTCTGTGCCTGCTGCTGGCTCCTCACCAGCTTGGCTGTGAAGGAGGGCATGGAGCTGAGCGCCGAGGTCAAGGCCGTGTCCAGGCTCTCCGACAGTTTCTGCTCGTGAGAGACCAGATCTGCAACGAGAATCAGAGAATCACAGAGTCACAGACTGGTTCGGGTTGGAAGGGACCTTCAAGATCATCAGGTTCAGGTTCCAACCCCCCTGCTTGGGCAGGGACACCTCCCACCAGCCCAGGTTGCTCCAAGCCCCATCCAACCTGCCCTTCAACACTGCCAGGGATGGGGCAGCCACAGCTTCTCTGGGCAGCCTGGGCCAGGGTCTCACCAGCCTCACAGCAAAGAATTTATTTCTAACCTCTAATCTAAATCTCCCCTCTTTCAGCTGGAAACCCTTCCCCCTCATTCCATCCCTCCCTGCCCTTGTCCCAAGCCCCTCCCCAGCTTTCCTGGAGCCCCTTCAGGCACTGGAAGGTGCTCTAAGGTCTCCCTGGAGCCTTCTCTTCTCCAGGCTGAACACCCCAACTCTCCCAGCCTGTCTCCAGAGCAGAGCTGCTCCAGCCCTCTGAGCATCTCTGTGGCCTCCTCTGGACTCAATCCAGGAGCTCAATGTGCTTCCTGTGCTGGGGGCTCGAGCTGGAGAAGTGGACACCAGGAAAAAAGAAGTCCAACGGCAAGGATGCTTTGCTTCTGAACCTTTGGGACAACACTTGGGATTTGAGGAGCTCTGTTACTTGTTTTCTTGAGAGGTGTCTCTTCCCCGTGAACACGCCAGGATGGGCATGTAGTGCCTCATCTGCCTTGGATGCTAAAGATGAGAAGCCCTAGGGATTACTGCCAGACACGCATGTCATGCCATGTCAATGAACATTCAGGTGCCAGCTTGTATCTGCAGCTCCAGAACAAGACAAACCACCAAATAATCCAGAAACTCATTTCTTTCTGGACCCCCAGACTCCCTCAGCCTGCTCCACTGAGGTTCCCAGCCCAGTGCTCCCAGTCCTGCTGTGTGCAGCTCACTGGGAGCATTTAAGCCACTAACAAAACCTGGGAGACTAATTTTTCTCTCTGTCCCAGCTCCGAGTCAAGGGATAAAGCCAAAGGCACAGGGTTGGACCCCTCCCTGCAGTGTTTATTCCTGTGCAATCCCAAAGCCATTAATTAAGACTTACGCATTAAGAGAATGGTGTCTGCATCACTAATTCTGTTAAATCCACCTCCCAGAGGAAGACCTTTGAAGCAGGGCTGCACATTTGCCACAGCAATCAAGGCTGATGACACCCTGAAGCACGAGCTCCCTGGGCTGAGCACTCTGCTTTCATGGATGTACGGGCACGGCTCCCCCAGGAGCCCCAGGATCCCTGCTCCTGGGGGGCTGGGGCACATCCCCAGTGGGAGCTGTTACACATCTCTGCAACAAAAATAACTGATGATGCCTCCTAAAACATGGCATGAGCTCCAGGCTGAGAGATGAGAGCAGAAACGCGCAGTCTGACTTCTCTGTCCAGTACCATCAACCATCAGCTACTGCCAAGCAAGTCTTTAAAGAATTTGTTTAAAATCAAATGACCACTTAAGCTTTTTCCTTGAAATGTTTTTGGGCAATTTTGGGAGCAAGCGGATGGGAGAGACAGCTACCAGCAGGCATGAATGGAATTAAAGGCTGTGGGACATATTTTGGTGTGATCCAGGTTAGAGAACACAAGAAAACTGGACTTCCCTGCCTGGAGAGACAGCCCCGAGGTGAGCAGGGACACCGTGTGCCTGCACCACCCTGCCCAGACTGTTCCCAACAGATGGACCCACAGACATGGCTGCTTTCTCCAAGCTCATCTCAACACAAGGCTGCTAAAGACACCCATGTCCCTCCTCCCAGCTCAAGGGCATTTTCTTCCTCCAGTGGGATGGGTATCTAAAGCAGCAGCTCAGTTCAGCGACACAAGATGCCAGCGCTGCTGCCTGAGGTGCTGTTACATCCCTGCCACAGCTGCACTGCCAGCAGCTCCACAACTTCCCAGGAATTCATCAGGGTGGAAGCAAAGGTGGCAAAATAAGACTTGGAGTTTGGGCCAAAGATCTAGCGTGGAGTCAAGAGGAGCAATCCCCTGGGAGCCAAGCTCCTCACCACGGCCTGGAGGCTGAGGGTCATCAGAGGATAAAGCACAGGAGGGAAGGGAGTTTGGGAAGAGGGGTGTGAATCTCCTGGGTCTTTGAGCCATGGATCACCTTTGCTTTCTAATGCCCGTCACCTCTTGCCTGACCCAGCTGCTGGGTGGGAGGGGATGGACCTACAAAGAGGATCCTAACCATCCTGCTGCCAGCGTTCTGTGGAATCAAAGGTCCCTCTGCACTGCCTGTGCTGCCTGGAGAGCAGCTCTGCAGGGCTGGGGTGGCTGAGAGCACTTTCCAAGCATTCCCCTCAGGCCTGCAGGTCTGGGCTGGTTTTCTGCCTCCTGGGGCTGCTGCTGGATTGCTGGGAAACGCAAGGATGAAAGGAAAGCAGGGCCCAGTTCCTTCCCCTGGAGACAAAAGTGACATCCCTGATGGCTCTACCTGGTTTTCTGCTTTACCTAACTACAAACCCTCTTTTACCAGAGAGGGCAGTGACAGGACAAGGGGTAATGGCTTTAAACTGAAAGAGGGGAGATTTAGGTCAGACAGCAGGAAGAAATTCTTTGCTGTGAGGGTGGTGAGACCCTGGCCCAGGTTGCCCAGTGAAGCTGTGGCTGCCCCATCCCTGGCAGTGTTGAAGGGCAGGTTGGATGGAGCTTGGAGCAACCTGGGCTGGTGGGAGGTGTCCCTGCCCATGCAGGGGGGTGGAACTGGATGATCTTTAACTTCCCTTCCCACCCAAACCATTCTTTGATTCTATGATTATAGACCAGGTTGCTCAGAGCCCCATTCAACCAGGCCTGGAATGTTTCCAGGGACAGGGCATCTACAACCTTTCTGGGCAACCTGGGCCAGGGTTTCCACGACATCTATCAACAGCAAAATACAACAGCCTTAAAGCTTTCTAGAGGTGGGATGGGAATCTGTCCTGAGCCTCCTGCCTTGGAACACTGGCTGTCAAGACACTCAAGGAACATGCAGAGAGTGACTTATGGAGCCACGATACCTGTGGAACAGTCCATGTGGATCAAGTGTGAGTCAGTGTCAGTTTTCATTTTTTTAGCACTGCTCTCTGAGGTAGACGTGACAAGCAAGTTTGTAGAAGAAAAATAGGGTGGCTGCAGGGAGCTCTGATCCATACAGTCCATTTTCCTTTTCAGAGAAGACATTGTTATGGAAGAAGGCAGGAGCATTTCCGAGGGATGAGCCCTCCCCAGCAGGTTGGTGCCAGGGATGCTGTGCTGCAAGAGGAAGTGGTCTATCCTGGCCTTCAAGGTAGGGTGAGGTAGGGGCTGCGAGTGCTGGCTGAAGGCCACCCCAGTGAAAGGATCACTGGGTACCCTGCCCCAGGACGCCTCGCTCCGGTTGCATTTTTCCAACGTGGTCTGGTCGATCACCTTCCCAGAGGGCAGGAGCATGGGGAAGGTCATGATCTCCAAGGTGATGGGGTCCAGGAACTCCTCGGGGATGTCTTGGACGACGTCCACCAGCTTGCGGAGGGTCTGCTGCTCGCTGTCGCTGGCGCTGAAGGGCTCGCACTCGCTCTCCATCGGTGTCCAGAGCTCTGGCTTCAGGCTGCCAACATCCTGGCCAAGGAACTGGGAGGCCACCTGAAAGACACCCTCGATCACCTCCTGTGGGCAGGATTTGGCAGGCTGCCCCCACACCTCCAGCCTCTTAATGCAAGGCAGGCCACCCCCGGCCACGTGGGTGATGCAGATTTTTAAGTGCGAGACGTTGCTCAGCGAGGCGGGCCCTTTGTTCCAGAGGTCTTGAGACACGGAGCCAGGGTAGGAGAAGACATGCTCCATCTGATGGAAGGGAGGCCTTGGCTTGAAACCTCTGTGGCCGAACGTCACTTTGCTTTGATTTTTTAAGACAGCTTTGCCCACCAGTGTGAAAGTGTCTTTGTCTGAGACAGGCTGACTGGCCGGACCTGAGAACTGACCCTCAGGGCTCTGCCAAGAGGTTTTGTTGCATGAGGTAGAGGTGTACACTTCCAGCCCGGAGAAGGTTTGGTATCCCCCAGAGGAGATGTCCACATTGATCCTGCAGATCTCAATGTTGAAGGGAAAAGAGATGGTGACGTGGACCGGAGGTTTGATGAAGTATTCGCTGCGGAAACCGCGATTTCTCCTGGCCAGGTCATCCGAGATGAGATTCTCCACTTCGTAACCATCAGCAGAAATCTGTGTTTCAAGGGAAAAATGGATTTAAATCGAAGCAAGAAAACAAAAGGGAACTACTTTCACAAGCAGTTCTGCAGGTTCCCAAGCTGACATGACCCAGGAACCAAGGCTGTGGTGTCATGGGCAGCTGAGGCAGCACAGGAGACCCCCGAAGCAGAGCAGACCCACTGCCACCCTCCTCCAGCCACACGACCCCAGCCACTCTGCTCTGCACCCTGTGACCTGACCAGTCCTTTGCAGAGCTGGTATCACTGCTACAAAAGTGGGAAATGATGGACAGTTTGTAGCTTTGGTTGGAGCAGAGTGCGTGGGGGAGACGGGTCTTCTCTCTTCCAGCTGTTGTGGAACATCATGTCAGCTTATCCTGCCCTGTGGAGACGTGCTCTGAATTTAACCCAGTTAAGAGACCCCAGAGAAACCTCCAGAGGCTAGCTAGCCAACTGTCTTCTCCTGCTCTGGGATCAATGCCACCCAAGCTTGAGGGAGACTCATCTAACCAGGCTGGGTCCCACCCTGTGTTTCTCAGAACTTGCCATCCCAGCCTCTGGTCTGACCCTGGACAGGCTGGGTCTGCTCATATTCTCTTCCCTGGAAGCCCTGGGACCTAAAAAGTCTGCAGCACTGGCTAAATTAATAGATAACAGGAAGGAATATCTATTTATTCCTCCTGCTTCCTTCCTCTCCACCCTCCTGATCACAACAATCTTGGATTTTGAGGCACGAGTTGGTGGGGAGATTTACAATTTAAAAATGGCCTTGAATTAAAAAGGAAGAAATACCTAAGAGATTCTGAGGATGCTGAGTGAAAATGTGACTAGAACAGAGTAACTTCAGCAGGCCTTGCCAAGAGCTGCATATTCTACTGGGCATGGGGAAAGCTCCAATATTGCAGGGAAAAAAGTATATCAAGGTAAGCATAAGTACCTGCAGGCACCTAACACTGATTTGTTATGAGATCCTGCAAAATTAGGGCTTTTTCCCTCCAAATCATGGCATGGGCCACACCAGAGCAGTCTCACAAAGTTATACAGTGTCCTAACACCACCTGGCAGGGATTGGCCAAAGCACAGACAAGACAAATTTTGGAGAACAACTTGTGGGAAATCTCTCAGTCCTGATTTTTCAAACTGCTCAGCCTCCAGCTCCACTTCATCTCCACGTGAGCTGCAGCTCCTGAAGACCCAGACCCAGGGTTCCCCTGGTGCTCACATGTCAGCGACTGTCTTAAGATGGAATCACAAACAGGGAAGGGGATCCAGGAGCCTGGCTTCCCACCATCAGCTCACAAAACCTCCTTGCTGGGAATGACAAGGCGAGCTTGGAAGAGACAGCTGTGAGCAAACCCGCCTAAATGCCAACCCTCAACATCACTGGAAAACCATTTTTATGGACAAAAATGCTCTCAGCTTTGCAGACTGAAAATCCCACACCTTTCCTGCCCCAGTTCTTGGTGCTCCTGCTGCCAGTGGACACACACAGCCTCCCAGATTGAAACCCTTCCCTGAATCAGCCAGACCACACAAAATGATGGGAATTTGCTGTGAGTCCCCTCTGCTTTGTCTTCCCAGGCATGGCCAGCCAAAAATCACTCTTCCAGAAACACTGCTAATTATCCCAGATTATCACTTCCACCTAAACCCTCCAGCTCCCCCAAACCCCTCACATTGTTATTTTACCTTGTTGCAGTGAATCCTTGGCTTGAACTGGGGGAGACAGACGTTGATGACCATCTTGGCAGCTGGAGAGACCTCAATTTCTGAGCATCAGATTCAGCTTGGAAAAAAAGAAACAACAAAAAAAGGCAAAATAAAGTCAACATCAGGGAACAATGAAAGGATCCTGTGTTTCAAAGCATGTATGAATTACAAGCTCAGCAGCTCCTAAACTGCAGCTCAGATGTGAGTCCAGGAGGTGAAGCCAATATAAACCCAACTGACTGTGGTGGAGAGATGGGATTGAGAGGAAAAGAAAACATATTCATTATTAATTAGTGAACCCCTGGAGAAACATCAAATAGAAAAATGGTGCTTTTTAGTGACAAACATCTTACCTGTGGGCAGACCAGCAATTACACCTGAAAGTTTATCAAAGATCCTGAAGGTTCTGGAGATAAAGCATCAAACATCAGATGAGGCTGTCAAAGGAATCAGGGTGAGCAGCCTCAGCCAGCCCTGGAGGACACAGGGTGTCTGTGACCTGACTGGGGTGTTCAGCTCCACAGCCACTCAAGCTGGAAAGAGCTGGTGTCCTCTCCCACCTTGGGGCCTTGAACCCTGGGTTTTCCCTCCATGCCCTGTCTATCTGCTGCATTCAGCAGTTTGGGGCAGGACCTGCTGGCACTCCTGGACCAAACATGCCAAGCTTGGAGGGGGCCTCTGAGGTAACACCAGGCAGCCCTAAGGAAGTGCTGCTGCAAAGAGAAATGTTTCTGGAGGGCTTTGGGAGCCTCAGATGGAAGCTAAGATTAAACACAAGTATTAATAATTGGAATTTAATAGCTCCAAGGGAGCAGAGGGCATTTAATAGCTCCAAGGGAGATGATCTGTGCTCTGAACACTGACCCTCTCAATTCTTCTGACAATGTTCATTAGGGAAACTCAAGTGAAGGCACCTCCCTTTCCATTAAAAAAAAGTGTGGCTGGAATTGGTTAGATCAGATCCCTGCTAAGAAGGAAATTATTTGTGAGGAACAAGTGTTAACCTCACATTAACCTTAGTTTTAATGTCATTGCCTTGGGCAACCCTGCAAATCAGGAGGAAGCTCCCACTTCCTTCAAGAACAAGCAGCCCTTTAATGAATGATGTTTCAGCTGGAGCTGTCAGCTTAGCCATGGTGGAACTGGCCTTCTGGGGGCTGAAATGGTGTGAACCCAAGGAGAGCTGCAGCATGCCAGGTGAGCTCTCCTCCTAGCCCAATATTTGGTCTGGCAGCCCTCAGGAGCAATTCCTGCTCTTCCCAAGAGCAGGGCAAGCACAAACCAAGGCCCCTCCATGAGGACTTTCCAGGCTTTCTGAGCCTGGCAGGATTCCAGCAGAGGGCTGCCAGTGAGGAATTGTTCAAACAGGCTTTTGAACTGCTCTGACTTTTGGCAGCCACCTCTTGTGGGAGGGAGCTGCTCTGTGAAGCTACAGGCTGTGTGACAGAACTACTGCTTTTGGCTCCTTCTGAACCTGCTGCCTGGTTAATGAGCCTGGCCCTCCTGCTGCTGGGGTTAGGAAGAATTTCTTGGAATGACTCCAGATTTGCCCCCTCTCCTGTTTCTCCCTCTTCTCTTTTTCCTAGGCTGAAGCCTTCTCCATCTCCCTTCCAACCAGACCAGACTGGAGCACTGGCAGTCACCAAATCTTGGTGAGACCTTCCTTAAACCAAGGTGAGGGAGGAGAAGAACCTTCACCCCTGTGTCCCTCACACTCATCCCTGCAAACTCACCACTTCACAAACTCCTCATGAGCTGCTGTCCATCCTTTCCTACCATGCTCTTAATAATCTATGGCAATTAGCTCTGGCTAATTACAATTTATTATCTCACTAAACTTGCTGTCTTTCAATTCAGGTGCCCCTTGTCCTGCAGCATGAGGAGCTAAGTATGTACAGGTGCATTTTGTAGGATTCCCTCCTACTCATTTGCAACCCTGACAGACTTTCATAACTCAAGACTAATTTTTCCAGGTTCAACATTTCAGCAAGAAAAGGAATTATTCTGCATGTCCAAGACACTGCTCCCCCTTCTGAAAAGCTCTACAACACTCTGGCTTCACAGAAAAAGTCTGTCACCAAGTTGCTTTAAGTTATGGCTGTTTTTTTTCACTCTTCCCAAGAAAACATAACTCAGAAACGTGAACAGTGGGGATGAAGAGGCAGATTAAATGAGAAACTGGAATAAGATTAGGACTAAGGGTCAGGGTAAAGAAGGAAAGTGAGAACTGGCTGGACACACTGTGACAGGAAAGGCCAGGGAAGCAGGCTGGGAATGAGGATCAGCGGGGACAGGCTGAGGAGCAGATTGGAGGAGCAGCCAGGATCTGGTGGGACAGTGAGCCCAGGAGCCCTCTGGCAAAGAGCCTGGGCTGAAGCAAGAGCTGGGGAAATGCAGACTGTAAAAAGGTCTGGAAGAATAGATGGGACAGTGGATGTGGCTTCCCCTGGCTACTGCTGCCACCATGCCCTGAACTTGTGTGGAGGTCACCTGTGCTGGTGACAGCCCGGGTGGCTGTAACATGGAGGGTCTGAGTTGATGAACACCTTAAAAACACAACACCCAGAAAACTGCATTACTGAGGTCATTACTTGGCAAAACTAATGACTCAGGAAGGACTCCAAGACTACAAAGTGCCATCAGGATGTCACACAACTCTCTCATCTCTCTTGGGTACATTTCTCCAAGGTGAACAAGGGCCTTTCAGCTGAGGTGGTGAAACACAAACCTGAAGGTCTGTTATTCTTCTATGCCAGCAAGATGCTCCATGGTCTTGAAAACAGTAATTCAAACCCAGGCTTTTTAGAGGGAAGTCACTAAGAGCCCTTCTGGTGTCCTACAGACAACCAGGGAGGTGCAGCAGTATGGAACAGGCACAGTGGGCATGGAACCAAGGTACTTCAAACTGCTGAGTATCTGAGGGAGAAGGAAAAAAACCAGCCCAGACATTTTAAACCAGGCAGCCAAAATGAGCTGCCCACTCCTCTCTGCCAGGCTCTGCTGGCAGAGCTGAGCATCAAACCAACATCTCAGAGGCAGAGCAGCTCAACTCTCAGCTCCAGATTCCACCTCTTCACTCTGCTTTCAGGCTCTGTCCTGCTCTCCTAAAGGAAAAACTCAGCCTGTGTGCCCACCAACCCCAGCCTGCCCAAGATGGAAACAGGGAGGAGACACAGATGTGTGTTCCTGGCACCCAGATTAACTTCATGACTAACAATCACCCCAGTTCTCTCCCAGACACCACTGCTCTGCTCTCACAGAGTCACCACATCCATCCACTTTTCTTTAGCACAGAGAAACAAGTAATCACGGAGAAAAATGCCCAGGGCTGTAGTTTTTATTTGTCATGGAAGCATTTGAGGAGCTACATCCAGAAGGAGAGCACGGGACACGTGGCTGTCAGCAGAGGGGATTTGGCCAACTTAGCAAGGCATCTGGGGCAGCCAGGGCACCAAAAACTTCACCAACACTGAGAGACCAGTAATCAGTAACCAGACCGAGAGATGCATCTGGGGGGGCTGGGTCAGCCCCAGAGAGAGCAGGCCAGCAGGTCAGCCAGCCTTGCTGAGCAGAGCTGGGTCGAACACTTTGTACTGGAGGTAGCTGAGCTTCTCCAGACGTGTGTGTCTGAGCAGGGGGAACCACTCCCAGAAGGGCAGCTCCAGCACCACGTAGCCCAGCTGCCGGAGCTGCCGCCGCTTCAGGCAGTGCAGCCCCAGCAGCCGCTTGGAGCAGTAGCAGTAGTGGTTCCTGTTGGACACCTGGACAGCCAGCTTCAGCCTCTGGGGCTGCTGCTGCTGCAAGGCAGGAGGAAGGGGGGCTCCAAGGTAGCCCCCCGTTGGAGGCTCAGCTTGCCACCTGGTGTCTGTGGTAAGAGGTCTCCCTGAAAATGCAGCAGGATGCTCCGTTGGTGCTCCGTCCCTTCTCTGCCGACCAGGAGTCCTGGCTCCATTTTCCCCATCCAGCTTCTTACAGCCCCCTTGGAGAAGCTGAGTCATTAAGTCATCCGTCAGACTAACCCCAGTGTATTTCAGTTTCTTATCTGCAAGGAAGCCTTTTGAGTTGAAAGGGATGGGATGCCCATCCATGGTCAAATGAACCTCCAGATCGCTCGACCTGGTGTGAGGCAGGATCATGTGGCTCTTCACATACTCAGGGCCACCCAACATGCTCTCCAGCAGAGAGGTGGCCTCCACGATTTCAGGCCTGACATAGATCTCTTGCTCTGCAAAATTCAAGACCATCTCAGTCATCTCCTGATGAAGCTGGGGTGAAAGGCGGCTGCCTTGGTAGCCTGGACACTCAATTTCAACGCTCTTGCTGAGGGTGAAGAGGTCCTTTCTGAGCTCGTATTTACTACTTCTCGTTTTCTGGACAAACTCATCCCTCAAGGCATAGTCTATCAGCTCCTCTGGGAAGCGTTTGACAAATGCCAGGCCCAGCAAACCAGTAAGGAGATGCTCTGGAAACTTCCTAAATTCATGGAGTTTTCTATGCATCTGCTCTATCAGGCTGGAGTAGAACTCTTCCTCGTTTGGAGGTTCATAGTCCAGGCACCCAAAGGACCACAAGAACTTGGCAGCATCTTTGCTTCGGCAGTAAGTCACCTTAGCAGGCAAGGACTTGGCCACTGCAGCCATGACACCTTCATCAAAGTAGTGCAGGGATGAGTAGGTAAGGGTGATGTGCATGATGCCCTGGATGTTTGTGCTAGGAATCCGGGCGGGAACAACCTTCCCAAGCTCCCTCAGGAGGGGCAGGTGATCCACGCGAGCGTAGCGGAGCATTTTAAGGACGTTCACCAAAGCGTAGGTGCTCATGCCTTCCATCTGCAGGGAGACTCGGTCTGCAATCCTCCTCATGACGTGCTCAGAGATGCCACTGAGGGACTTGAAGAGCCCTAAGCAGATGGCACCCACCTCCTCCAAGGTGAAGGAGTCCAAGTGCTTCAAAATCGTGCTCTCCACCTTCTGCGCCAAGTCCGCAGGTGCCCTCCGGCCTTCCCCGATGATGTAAAGGAGCTGCACGAACTGGGGCAGGGTGAGGTCTTTCCAGTGCAGGTTGGTGTAGCTGAACAAGATGCTGAGGTAGGAGGGCACGCTGCGCTCCAGGCAGCGCCAGCAATCTGCCACCAGCAGCAGCTGCTCCAGCTCCATGTCCCACACCCGCCGGCAGAACTCCTTCTCGCAGGCGTCCAGCAGAGGGTGGGCGGGTGGAAGCACCAGACGGACGCAGGCCTTTAGGAGGTCCACCAGCTCTGCAGTGCTGAACGACCCCAGGTTCCCAGCAGCAGAGTGACAAAGGGTGTGAAAGCTGGGTTTGGACAACAAGGCTGCGTGTTGTTCCGCTGGCAAACGGCTCAGCTTGAGAAAAGACTCTGCGATGGCTCCTGGGCTCGGGCTGCCCTCGCACGCGGCCACGCTGCGTAAAATGGAGTCACCTTCTTCTAAAGGAAGGGCCTCCACGGGCTCTGACTTGTCATAGCTGAGAGATCTGTACTCAGGCCTGCCCTTCTGAAACACACGAGGGTCCTCCTTGGAGTCATGTGTCTCCCTTTTTTCCATTTCTGCTTCCTCCTTGGCAGAGAGACAGGCCGAGATGGTCTGCTGGAGGAGCAGCTTGGACCTGGGCTTGGCCTCGGCATTTCTGAGGGCTGGCAGAGCTGGAGGAGAGCTGGTACCAAAGGCAGGCTGAACCTGTGTGGTGCCAGGGCTGGTCAAATTGTCACCCAAGGCCTGGCCACTGCTCTGAGCAGCATCCTGCTGGGAAGCAGCTCTGCCTTTGGTGTAGGCAGATGGTTTGTACGACACTCTGTAGTCCAGGGGATTCAGCAGCTGGATTGTAGCCGCCGGTTCCGTTCCAGTGCTGGCTGCTCCTGGGTCCTCCTCCTTTTCCTGCTTATTCCTGCTGTTCCCACTCTTGGCCTTGCACTTGGCTGCAGTTGAAAATGAGGTCACCCTGCTCAGCCTCGGAAATCTTCGGCATACGAGCACTGTAGCCATGGATCACAACTGACTGGGCTCAGAATTGCTTCCAGGTACTGAAAAAAGGGCAGACGGAGAATCAGTGGCTTCCACCTACCACGGAGCACCTTTCAACCTACCCTGGAGGCTACCCAAAGGGAGGGGATGCCAGTGCCTCCCCAAACCAGGGCTGCTGTTGCCTTGCAGAGCCCCTGAGGCAGCCACCATCCAACAAACACCACCTGCCCAGGTGACCTGAGGTCCCCAACATCAGGGTGCGGAGCAGTCGGGTGCCACCTGCTGCTCAGCAGCTACTGGGGGTTAAGGAGAAAAAAACTCATCTCTTCTGCACTTTCCTAAGAGCCAAACTGCTTTTCTATCACTCTAAAAAAAAAACAAATACGTGTTTTTGAAGTAAAGCTGCAGCTTCAGGAGACTTTAGGTATCCAGAGCATTCTGCCCCTTGGGTCACCACAAGCTGAAAGATCAACCACCACCCAAGGAGCTGCTGAAATATCCAGGGTGCCACGTTGCTCTTCCCACCTACAGACAGCACGTGGAGGCTGAGGGCAAAATCTCTGCCAAACCAGTCCCCGGAGTGCCAGCTGGCCCCAAACCTGCAGGTAGAGATTGGCTGAAAGGAGAAACGTGGCCCTGGAAAAAAAGGCAGGGAAAATGCAGGCAGAAGGAACACGAATCATTGTGAGATGCTGCATCCCGAGTGGAGAACCAGAGGGAACACAGCTTTCTGCTTCAGATTTGGGAGAGTTTCCCACAGTTTGAGGGTACAGCAGGCTTAAAAATGCCAGGTGCCTTCCCAACTCCTGCCCAAACCAGCTGGAGGGTGAGGATGAAGAACCTGTCAGGAGTTGAGCTGGCTGCTGCCAGCCTGCACAAGGTGCCAAACGAGCCTGTTGATGATGATTCAGATGCTGATTAAAATGTAAAACAAAAGCACCAGGTCAGAGCTCTGTGTTACACACCTTCATCCCAAGCCCAAAGATGTGCTTTAAAATCCCTTGTGCTCTCACCACCACAGGGTGCTGAGCAGCCAGGAATGGCAGAGCCTGGCAGGGCTGCTGCAACAGGATTAAGCATGAGCTCTGTGCTTCCCACCTGGGGAAAATGAATCCCTGACAGGCACCCTCTGAGCTCTGCTTGGACCTGCTGCTTCCCCACCTGGCCAGGAGCAAGGTGATGGACAGAGCTTTGCAGCAGGGAAATGGACACTTTGGGGGAAGAAGAGGTGGGGGAACACTGTGGCTTTGGGGGCTCTGAGAGGGATGGGGGAGCACAAGCAGCTCTGGCTGAACCTAAACTGTTGGGGTTTTTTTCAGTACAAGAATCCCTGTGTCTGCCACAACCCATCAGAGGATCCATCACTGCCTTGCACAGGCAAAGCTTCAGCCCCTCTCCAGGGGGGTTGAGATGGGAAGGGAGGAAGGATGGGGAGAATTGAAGTGGGGGGGGGGTTTTTGCTCCCTCTTGGTGCCAGATGTGGGGCTCCTTGCAGCAGCCTCAGCTGTGTCTTGTGCACCCTAAACCTTCCCAGAGCAGCAAAAGCAGTGAGAGGAGCAGGCAGGCAAGACAGCTCAGCTGAGGCAGAGGCACAAGCAGCCCTGCTGCTCTACCTTGGCCTTGAGGGGTCTCAGCTTCTGCCTGAGGACAGGATCTTGGCACAGAGCTGCTATGGGAGTCCTCCCAACCTGCTCCAGGGCCAAGTCAAGAGCCCTCTGGGATCCACCACGTGGACTCAGTGAGGTAGCTGAGGAGATCTCACATCCTCTTCTCCAAAGGCAGGGCCTGGGGGCAGATGCTGGGTGAGGAGGAGCTGCTGGAGCAGAAACTCTCTCAGTCACCCCAGCAGAGAGAGGTGAAAAAAAGCAACCTGGGTGGAGGAACAGGGAGCTCTGGAGAGAAAAAAAGACAAGGGCAAGCTGAAATGAAGCTTTCTGGAGACAGCCAGGCAAGGAGGAGGGTACAATGAAGAGGCCAAGGTGTTTTTAAGATGACCAGTCAATGGCTGATAAATATTGTGAGAGGCTCACTAGCTGCTAAGCTGGCTGGGCACCCGGTTTGTACCTCCAGACACATGATGGAGCAGCTCCCTGGTGCAGAGCAGGCTCTGCTCCACAGACCCCAGGCTCTGCTGAGCCTCATGGCTGCTCCCAGCCAGCCAGGCTGTGACTCTCTTCTTCCAGTGTGAGAAGTCAAATCATGGAATAGAATCACAGAATTGTTGGAAAAGGCCTTTCAGACCATCCAGTCCAACCCTTCCCCCAGCCCTGCCAAGGCCACCCCTGCCCCATGTCCCTCAGCACCACATCTACAGGGATTTGAAACCCCTCCAGGGATGGGGACTCCCTCCTGCCCTGGGCAGCCTGGGCCAGGGCCTGACAGCCCTTTTGGGCAAGAAATTGTTCCCAAGATCCAATCTAAACCTCCCCTGGCACAACTTGAGGCTATTGTCCTACCACTTGTTCCTTCTGAGAAGACACTGGCACTTGCTTCTCTACAAAACCTCCTTTCAGGGAGCTGTAGAGACCATGAAGGGCTCCCCTCAGCCACAGGCAGGAGGAGACTTCACCTCCTCCTGACTTTCTGATGAGAAGGGGAAAGGAAAACTCCTCACAGAACCTGGGCAGTAAAACCTGACCCAAGTTTTGCCACACTGTGGCTCAGCCCCAGAGATTCTGCAAGGCCCTGATTCAAGCTGCAAAAACCATCTTGGAGAAGAGATTTGTCCTACCTGAGCTTTTTGATCAACTTTCTTGCCCAAGTCTCATTTTAGGTGTCTTCTGTCTCTTCTGCTGCCCCTAAGAGACAGGCCAGCCCCACAGAGAAGCACACAGCTCATTTCAGACAAGCCCTGTTGGCTGTGGAGAGGTGACAGCACCAGCAAAACCAGGAGCTCTGCTGCCCCCAGGAACACCCCTCTCAGCAGCCAGCCCTGCTCCAAAGACACAGAGACCCCAGGTCAGAGCATTCCCACACCAAAGGAAAACGTGGCCAAGATCTGGATGCATCTGGGAAGCTCTTCAGTGCAGAGGATATTTCCTTCCTCCTTGGCTCCAAACCCAGCAAAGAACAAAAAGATCATGCACAGGGAAGAGAGGTCAGGCTGGGTGAAAATACTTCAAGCACCTTTGGAAGAAACAGACTGAGCCCAAGTGGCCTTTTGCTCATGACTTCCCCACCCCCAGCCTAAATCTCTGTGATCTTTCCAGTTTTTACACCATTTCTCTTCCAGCTCAGCCTACAGGTCTGCTTGATTTTCCTTCCTTCCCTGAGTAATCAGCCTTCCCTCTTCCTCCCACCTTCTGGTTCCAACACAGCCAAACTCCTTCCCACCTCTGGACCAGTCTCTCCAAAAAACTCACTTCCAGGGACTCCAAAAAAGTCAGTTGGAAAGGGAGTTTTTGGAGCTGGGCCCTGCAGGCTGCAGATGTGCTTTGTGGAGATCCTCTGGGATGAGAGCAAGGGTGTGTGTGTGGGTGTGTGTGTGTCACACCTACAGCTGAGTTCTGGGCCAAGAGCACAACTGCACAGCTGAGCACCAGGGAAAACAACATTCCTGGAGGGATGCCACGTGCCTGGGAGGATCAGCTCTGTGAGAGGGGACAGAAGTGCACACTGGGATGCTGCCTGTGCTTTTGGGTCCCTCTGGAACACTCAAAGGGATCTTTAGTAGTGCTGGAAAAACCTGGTAGGGCCCAGGGAAGGAGGCCACTCTATCCCCTGTGCCTCCCCTGCCCTGCCCCAGGGACAGCAGGAGGGCTGAGGGCATCTCCTAGGAACCAGTGTGGAGCTGCAGCTCCCAGCAGTGAAATGCTGGGTGTGGAACAACTCCAGGCACAAATCCAGGCTGGGTTGAGGATGGATGGAGAGCAGCCCTGAGGAGAAGGACCTGGGGGGGTTGGGGGATGAGAAGCTCAACATGAGCCAGCAACGTGCACTGGAGCCCAGAAACCACCCGTGTCCTGGGCTGCATCAAAAGAAGTGTGGCCAGCAGGGCCAGGGAGGGGATTGTGCCCTTTACTCAGCTCTGGTGAGACTCCACCTGGAGCACTCAGTCCAATTCTGGAGCCCCCAACAGAAGAAGGACATGAAGCACCTGGGGAAAGTCCAGAGGAGGCCACAAAGATGATCCCAGGGCTGGAGCAGCTCTGCTCTGGAGACAGGCTGGGAGAGTTGGGGTGTTCAGCCTGGAGAAGAGAAGGCTCCAGGGAGACCTGAGAGCACCTTCCAGTGCCTGAAGGGGCTCCAGGAAAGCTGGGGAGGGGCTTGGGACGAGGGCAGGGAGGGATGGGATGAGGGGGGATGGGTTAAAACTGGAAGAGGGGAGATTTAGGTGAGACGTTGGGAATAAATTCTCAGCTGTGAGGGTGGTGAGACCCTGGCCCAGGCTGCCCAGGGAAGCTGTGGCTGCCCCATCCCTGGCAGTGTTGAAGGGCAGGTTGGATGGGGCTTGGAGCAGCCTGGGCTGGTGGGAGGTGTCCCTGCCCACGCAGGGGTGGCACTGGGTGATCTGAAGGTCCCTCCCACGCAGCCGCCGGGCACGACCCGCAGCGCAGCCCGGGCCAGGACCCGCAGCTCACTCCCACGCCTGGCCCGAACACCCGCGGCCGAGGCGCCCGTTTCCCCAGCGGATCACGACGCCCCGAGGCGAACGCGCGGCGTGTTTGTTCCCCCGTGCTCTCTCTCCTCTCTCCGCGCCCGGCGGCAGGAGACGGGCTCAGCCCCCGGGGCAGCGGCGGCACCGCCCCGCGCCCTGCCGGGACGGACACGGACACACAGACACAGACACAGACACAGACACAGACACAGACACAGACACAGACACAGACACAGACACAGACACAGCCGGGCCTGCCCGGCCCCGCCCGCACTCACCGGCCCCGCCGCCGCCGCAGGCCCCGCCGCCGCCCCCGCCGCTTCCGGGCACCGGCCCGTGACGCACTTCCGGCCCGACGGCGGCCGAGAGAGCGGGGCGGGGGCTGCGGGGCCGCGCGCGGCCGGCAGGGGGCGCCGGGGGTCACGTGAGGCGGTGGGGGGGTCACGTGAGGCGGTGGGGGGTCACGTGAGGCGGTGGGGGTCACGTGGCTGCCCGGGCCAGGTTGGGACCCGGTGGGAGCGGGACCCGGACCCGGGACACGGGGCTGGGGGAACCGGGACACGGGGCTGGGGGAACCGGGACACGGGGCTGGGGGAACCGGGACCCGGGGTTGGGGAACCGGGAACCGGGGCTGGGGGAACCGGGACCTGGGGCTGGGGAACCGGGACCTGGGGCTGGGGGGACCCGGGACGGGGCTGGGTCTTTCCCAGGGGCTCCCCCGCAGGCTCCGTGGTGCGGGTGCTCGGGGGGGGGGGTCCTGTCGTGGTCGTGTTTGTGTTGATGGGCCGAGTTGCTTTTCCCCCGTTGCTGCCTCGTGGAAGCTGTGCAGCCTGTTTTCCAGCCTCTGAGTCTCTGTCCCTTATTCTCTTTTCCCTTTCTGGGAAAGCGGAGGAGTTAATTAAACGGCCTCCTTTTAATTGCTGGCCCAGCGTTGCCCGGGGCTGCTGGGTGGCCTGGGGCTGGTGGCCAGAGCTGGGGGCTCTGGGAGGCTGGTGTGGAGGCTGGTGCCTCATCTGAGCCCCCTCATGGCAGCCTCACCCACAGAGCCAGAGGGCTGAGGGGGAATGGGCCTCCAGGGGCACCTGGACAGGCTGGACCAGGGGGCTGAGGTCAATTGCAGGAGGTTCAACAAGGCCAAGTGTTGGGTCCTGCACTTGGGTCTCAACAATCCCAGGCAACGCTCCAGGCTTGGGGCAGAGTGGCTGGAAAGTGCCCAGTGGAAAAGGACCTGGGGGGTGTTGGTCAACAGCAGCTGAACATGAGCCAGGGTGTGCCCAGGTGGCCAAGAGGCCACCAGCATCCTGGCTTGTGTCAGCAGGAGTGTGGCCAGCAGGAGCAGGGCAGGGATTGTCCCCCTGTGCTGGGCCCTGGGGAGGGGGCACCTGGAATCCTGGGGTCAGTTCTGGGCCCCTCATGACAAGAAGCACATGGAGGGGCTGGAGTGTGTCCAGGGAAGGGCAAGGGAGCTGGGGAAGGGGCTGGAGCACCAGTGTGAGCAGGAGCAGCTGAGGGAGCTGGGGGTGTCCAGCCTGGAGCAAAGGAGGCTGAGGGGAGACCTGCTGGCTCTGCAGCTGCCTGAGAGGAGGTTGGAGCCAGGGGGGTCGGGCTCTGCTCCCCAGGAACAAGGGATGGGACAAGAGGAAATGGCCTCAAGTTGTGCCAGGGGAGGTTGAGATTGGATCTGGGGAACAATTCCTTCCTGGCAAGGGTTGTCAGGGCCTGGCCCAGGCTGCCCAGGGCAGGGGGGGAGTCCCCATCCCTGGAGGGGTTTCCAAGCCCTGTAGATGGTGCTGAGGGACATGGGGCAGGGGTGGCCTTGGCAGGGCTGGGGGAAGGGTTGGACCTGATGATCCTGAAAGGCCTTTTCCAGCCAAAACTTGTCCCATGACTCTGATGTCCCCCTCTGCTCCCAGCAGCTTCCATCTCTCCCTTCCTGCCCAGGCTGCTCTGTCCTCCAGGACAGGAGCTATGGGGAAGCTGGTGTGTCCACGGGGAGCCCTTCCCTGCCGTTCCCCCCAAAACCCTGGATCTTGCCACTTCCCCCACCCCCCGCAACACAACCAGACCAGCCACACAGTCGGGTTTTTAAAACGGGGCCTTTCTCCGTTTTATTTCGCCCAATAAAAACCCTTCACAGTCGGGTGGAGATGAGAGAGAGAGGTGTACATACAGACCTCCAGCTGTGCTCACATCTGTACAGACCTCTGCACACACAGACTCATCTATTCACCGCAGGACACGGCGGAGCCGGCGGCTCTTCCCACCCCATGGAAACACACAAACGGGCTGAGCAGGAGGTTGGGAAGCAGGCTTTCCTTTCTCCAGGGGAATTTTCCCCACCCTTTGCTGCACCAAAAAAAAAAAACCCCGGAACCCCTTTTATTTTCCCACCTCTTGTGTTTTCAAACACACTGACTGGAGGCAAAGTCG
>NW_026248877.1:0-38388 GCF_020740795.1 Apus apus
GGCAAGTCTAGGGGGCAAGGCAGGGGGGGACCATGAGCCCTGTGCCCAGCTGCCCGGGATGTCCCCAGCCCTGGCTCCAGGCTGGAACACTGCTGTCCCCTGTGCACCCCAGGGGGGAGGGCGCAAGGCTGGAGGGCAGCACGGGGAGGGGCCCCCGGCGTGCCCGGGTGAGGGATGCGCTGGCACCAGGGGCAGGGAGGGTCCCTGTCCGGGCTGCTGTGACGGGGCTGGGTCCCCGGCCGCTGCGCCCTGGGAGCCCCGATGCCAGCCTGGCTGGGGGGTGAGCCTGGCACAGGGCAGGGTGGGCAGCCCCTGCCCCCCGTGCCCACACTCTCACCCGGCCGCAGGGACTGGACCTCGGTCTTCTCGCAGGGCCCTGGCCCGAGCTGGGAGCCGGGGAATCGCCGGTCTCCACCCTGGCCTCCTTGGGGGGGGGGGGGGGGTCGATCGTCCACCATGCTGCAGGAGGGAGGAAAGGCATGAGGGGCATCCCTCGCCCCCCGGGCTGCCCTGCCAGGGGCTGAGGCAGGCCTGGTCACATTGAAGGGGCTCTTTGCTCCCAGCCTGTCCCAACACCGTCTTGCTAGCCACTGTGGGGGCAAGGCTGGGTGACAGAAGGTGCCCCAATGTCACCCCCAAAGTCCCAGGTTGTCCCCTCCCCGGGCCCCCTGCAGCTGACCCGGAGCCCCACGGAGCCCTCCTTGCCCCGGGAGGACGGGACTGGCTCCCTCTTCCTCCTCCTCCCGCTCTGGGGCTCGGGCTCCTCTGTCCCGGGAGCAGCCCCCGTGCCGCGGGGACCCCTCTGTCCCCTGTCCCCTCGCTGCCGGCTGCTGCTGCTGCCCCCGGCTGTGGCCGGACACGCCGGAGCGCGGCCCCCGCACCTCAGCGCTCCGAGGCTCTTTCTTCTGAACACAGGATTCCGGGACAAGCCGCGGGATCCCCTCACTCTCTCGTTTCGCTGCAACCGGCACAGCGAGCAGCCTGCCGTGCGCTCAGCCGCGGCCACCGGACCGATACAGGTTGTTACGACGCGCCGGCCGCGTTCCAACGGCTGGGGCTGGAACCGGGGGGGGCTGGGAACCGTGGAACGGGGGAGGGTTCCGTCCCCCCCTCGGGGGTCCCAGCGCGGGCCGTACGGCAGGAGCGGGAGCCCGGCCCTGGGAGGGGGGGGATGTCGGCGGCGCCCCGAGGCGGTGCGGGCAGAGGGGCCGGGGTGCGGGGCCGGGCGGGACCGGGCGAGAGGCAGCGGGGCAGGCGATGGCGGCAGGGCCCGCCGGCTGCTCCGCTGCAGCGGATGGGCAGGCAGCGGGCACCGGGCTGGCACGGGGCGGCACCGGGAATGGCCCCGGGCCGGTATGGGGAGAGTCCTGGGGATGGCAGCAGGCTGGCACGGGGAGGGCACTGGGGATGGCCCCCGCGCTGGCACGGGTGTGGTATCAGGGCTGTCCCTGGGGCTGTCCCCGGGGCTGTCACTGGTGCTGTCAGTGGCGCTGGCACCAGGGATGGCACCAGAGATGACCCAGCGAGTGCTGGGGAATGAGGCTGCATCCAGCTGGGTCCGGTGACCAGCGGTGTCCCCAGGGATCAGGACTGGGCCCAGTGCTATTCAACATCTCTATTGACCCCCTGGATGTGGGGATTGAGTCCACCCTCAGTAAGTTCAGAGATGACATCAAGTTGGGGGGGGAGCGTTGATCTGCCGGAGGGTGGGAAGAAGCTGCAGGGGGACCTGGACAGTTCTGGGCCTCTCACTTCAAGAAGGATCTAAAGGTGCTGGAGCAGGTCCAGAGGAGAGCAACGAGGCTGGTGGAGGGACTAGAGAGAAAGTCTTAGAGGGCTTGGCTGGGGGAGCTGGGGTTGTTCAGCCTGGAGGAGACTTGGGCAGGGGGGAGACCTTATCACTCTCTACAACTACCTGAAGGGAGGTTGTGGTCAGGTGGGGTCTGGGCTCTTCTCCCAGGCAGCCAGTGACAGGACAAGACAGCATGGCCTGAAACTGCACCAGGGAAGCTTGAGGTTGGATATCAGGAAGTACTTCCTCATGGAGAGGGTGATCAGACATTGGAATGGGCTTCCCAGGGAAGTGATGGAGGCACTGTCCCTGTAGGTGGAAAGGCTGGAGGTGGCACTTAGTGCCATGGTCTGGAGATGTGGCGGTGTCAGATCACAGGCTGGACTCGATGACCTGGGGTTGGGGGGGCGTGGAGGGGGGTGTGGAGGGGTCCTGGGGTAGTCTTAGGGGGGAGTTATAGGGGAGTTCGGGGGAGTGTTGGGGGAGTGTGGGGGGACTGGGAGTTACAGGTACTTGGGAAGACAGCCGAGGAGGCAAGAAAGGTCAGAATGTAACCTTAAAAGGTAAAAAGTAAATGCCTAGAATGGAATGTGTAAACAGGGGCGGGAAATGTATATGGGAATTAGAAGCGTCGGATAGATTGTAAACCCTGGAGTACCCAGGCAGTGGGGAAACAGGGCAGGGAACCTTGTGTCGGGAACAGGGAATATAAACAGTTCCCTTACTATGAGGTGTGCCTGCTTGTTTAGGTCACCCCTTCTTGCCAGAGCGTAAATAAACTGTGCTTGGCTGAAGGACCCGTTTGGGCCTATTCGTTGGCACGACAAACGTTTCTCCCACGGGCAGCACAAACCTGTTACTGGGTGTGATGTTGAAGCGTAAAACTGACCAAAGGAAGGTTGTAGCTCAAATGGGGTGTTGGGAGTTCACTGGGTGGCAGAGGACTTGTGGGAGCTGGAGGATGTTGAGAAGGGTTAAAACAGTAAAAGTGCTGAAGTTGGAGAGTGTGACAGTGAGGGAAGTGAATCACGGAGTCATCATGGTTGGCCAAGACATCTAAGGTCACCCAGTACGACTGTGAAGAGGTTGGAGGTGTAAAAAACAGGCACCACTGACATGCATAAAAAAGTTAAAGAGGAGAAAACAGATTAAATCATCCCCCGGAGTTTTAAAAAGTTGATGGAAGTAGTGGAGGCAAAACTGGGAGAACTGGATCCTGAAGTAAGGGTGCAAGTGGGGGCAGGGGAAGCACTTGCCGGCTTTCCCTGATGTAAGGGAGCCCCACTGTCGTGGGCCGGTACCGGGGGCTCCCGGCTGTCAGGATCCTTTTGCGACTGCCCCTCCCGATGTGGAGGGGTTTGTGAATGAGCCCGAGGGTCACACGCGGCGCTGCCTCTCACGGAGGAACGGCCACCGCGGGGCCGTATTTCAGGGGGGGAGTTAGAAAGCACCCCCACCCCACCACGCTCAGAAATTGCCTCTGAAGCCAAGGTTTGCTCCACAAACTGATCGGTTTATTAAGGGTTAACACAAACCGAGGGATGATGTTCGGGGACAATGCAGGTGTGAATGGCTACCAGGGATATCAATATGTGTGTAGTGAGAAAGTGTCCTTTAGGGAGGCAATGCAAGAGGTCCTGAGCTTCTGAGGGAGAGGGTTAAGGAGCAAAGGGAGGAGGGGGGAGGGAAGGAAACCCGATGTCAGTCCTGATGAAGAGGTTGCGCTGTGTGTGTGAGTGTGAGGAGAGGTGTGTGTGTGTGTGTGTGTGTGTGTGAGGTGGTGTCACCCCCAGCCTGTCCCCAGGCTCCGTTCCCAGCGGCAGGGTTGGTCGGTGGCCCCTTCTGGCCAGGCAGGACGGCAGGTCCGTGGTGTCGGAGGGGCAGCCTCTCGGCAGCGGGTGCAGCGGCCGCTGGTTTCCCCTCCAGCGGCAGCAACACGGGGAGGGGGCTCCGGCCCCGACCCCAGGGCTCGGGACCCCGGCACGCTCGGCGCTGAGGCTCAGGCTGGACCCGGGGCAGGCAGGCAGGCAGGGTCCCAGCACCAGTGTCCGCAGCAGGGGGGTGTCCCAGGCAGAAAGCGTCCGAACGGGCCTCAGGGAGGAGGGAAGGGCCCACCTGCTGCCCTCGCCCCTTTGATACCCCCTGACCCACCTGTCCAGTCAGTGTCACTGTCCAGAGCCAACGAGCGTCCATCAGCCCCACGTTAGGGCGGTGACTGCCAGGGGCACAGGGTGGCTTGTCGCCCATCCTTTCTGTCCCGGGCCACAGCTGTTGTTTTGGGTTCCGTTGTCCTTGAGAAGCAAGTCTGGTTTAGTCCCTTAGCTGGGGATAATCAGGAGAGGCCTTCACTGGCTGAAAAGGCATTTTGTTTAGACTGATGTGGGGAAGAAAAGAACAGTTTCCCACAACAACAAACTAAAGAGACATCAAGTTTATACTCCTGGTTCACCAATCAGTCAGAGGAAACACTAAGACAAGTTCAATGTATTTCCTGGAGAGATCGGGCCTTACCCCCTCAGACAGGAGGGGCAGGACTTTATAGGACTGTACCATCATCTGTAACCTATGCTTTAGCTTGTGATTTAGAAAAGGACAATATTGTGATCCTCCAATACCAACTCACATTCCATGTGTTAAACACCCAAAGTTGAACCATTTAGGATGGGTTATGTGTAAATGTCAAATATGTCACCAATATTGGTCATGTATTTCATATAAATGAAGGCCCTGTTCTGAGAATACCAGAGAATTGGGAAGTATTTGAACAAAATTGGAATATGACTCTAAATTATTGTAGGCAAAAATTTGGTGGACAACTAGTTTAAATTAAGGGCAAAACCAACATACAAATTGGAAGGAGCTAACCCGAAAACCCTGCGAGTGTTCAGAAAAAGCCACCCCTTAAGATAAAAGACAGACAAGAGAGCAAGACCGGGTAGGGAACCGGTGGTGCAGCTTAAAAGGTCTGCCAAGGGCTGCAACCCCTTCGGGCTGTTACCGCCGACCACTATGGCCCTTACCGGACCTCTGCTAGTCCTGTTTGGGGTGAGTTCTTTAGCCCTAACTACAGCCACCAACTGCACTCAATGTGTAGTTACTACTAAACGGGGACGGGTAAGCTCTCAGACTTTGGTGTATCATACTATCTATGATTGTAAAGGTCAAAAATTAAACACTGTATTCATAACGAGACCCAGTATGCTTTATGCAAAGAAGGAAACAGGACTATATGCTATGATCCAAAAGAACTCCCCTATCAATATTGGGTGGAGATTAGAACAAATGACCAGAATGGGAGATTGATAGCATCAAGTAAGGTGATTGTGAATCTGACTACACCTGTCTGAGTGTCTTTTGATGCATGTGACACTATTGATGATGACCCATACACTAACTGCGGGAACATGGGTTGGAGGAAACATTATAGTCAGAGTGAAAAATATGTATGTGTTAAACCTAAGTCGTCACTACCCACCAACTGCTATCACAGTGAGGTGGAAGAGACTGCCAGGAGCTATTACTGTTGTGCTGCCGGGTGGAGTTGTGCCTGTTGGAGTACAGCTCCTAGCTGGAGATGGCCTCGACAAGGTAAAGGTACCGGATTAGAGGCAGAAATAGCAAAAGGAATAATCCACTCCAATTGTACAGCTCATTCTTGTAACCCTGTTAATCTAACTATTTGGAATCCAGAAAAATGGAAACAACAAGAGATGAAAATTGGAATACTGATTTATGGACCTGGAGAAGATCCAGGTGCTGTTTTACAGATAACAATTAAAGAAAAATCTAGAGTCGATACAACACCGGTTATTGTTTCACTCCTTTTATCATGAATTAGAAACAGGAGTAAAATACGAAATTCCCACCGTAGCCAAAAATTTATTTGTAAATCTTGCTGAAAACATTGCTACATCATTAAATGTAACCAATTGCTATGTTTGTGGTGCAACAAATCAAGGAGAACGATGGCCATGGGAGGCTATGGAAAGCAATATAAGTGATCCAAACAGATGGAGAACAGTAGAAAAGGGAAACAGGAAACAACAATGGGTACTTCAAACAAGTATAATTGGAAGAAGTTGATGGCAAAATTTAAGGAATGATGGAAAACAAGTAGGTGACCTGGAATGTGAAGGAGGTTACTTGTGGAATGAAACTCGAAAGGATTGGGACCAGTGGGGAAGCCCACTAGAGATGAATGGTCAATCTAAGAATTGGACCAATGGAACGAATATACCAAATGGTTGGTCAACTCCCGAAGGACATTATTGGATTTGTGGCAAATTAGCTTATGCATTTTTGCCAAGAAACTGGACAGGATCCTGTGTGTTAGGAACTGTAAGACCCAGTTTTTTCCTGTTACCCATAAATCGGGGTGAACGGCTGGGAGTCCAAGTATGTGCAGAAGCCGATGAGTTAAAAAAAAAAACGCTATAGGCGAAATTTACAAATTGGGAATTGGAAAGATAATGAATGGCCACCTGAGAGAATCATGGCCTATTATGATCCAGCCACATGGGCCGAGGACGGGTCATGGGGTTACAGGGCCCCAATATACATGCTTAATAGGATAATAAGGTTACAAGCTGCAGTAGAAATAGTTGTAAACAAAACTGGGGAGGCACTAGGATTAATCGCCAAGCAAAATACTAAAATGAGAACTGCGTTGTATCAGAACCGTTTAGCTTTGGATTACTTGTTAGCACAGGAGGGGGGGAGTTTGTGGAAAATTCAATCTTAGTAATTGTTGCTTAGAAACTGATGATGAAAGAAAGGCTGGAAATGAACTTGTAAAAGAAATGAAAAAGATTGCACACGTTCCAGTTCAAACTTGGAACGGAATTAACTTAGGAGGATTTTCTTGGGAAAAATTCATGAGAGAAAACTGTTTTTCCAAAACTGGAATAATTATACTCTGATTATGTGTTAATATTTCAATGTTTGATACCTTGTTTCATCGGACTCATGCATTCAATCATTCAAGGGATGCAAATATCTGTACTACCCATCGACTCGGAACCAGGAAAAGAGGAGACACATTCTCTAATGATATTGAATACAAAGGGAGATTGGGAACTGATGCCAATTCAGCAGACATTAGCACGACTGGAAACAAAACCACGATTCAATACCATAAAAGGAGAAAATGGGGGATTGTGAGATGTGTTTACCTGATTCGTGTTAAAATGGAAAATGTGTTCACCTGATTCATGGAAAACCACAGGGTGAAGAATAATCCCTTATAGAACAATGTTAGAGTCATAGAATGAAGAATGATCCTTTGTATATAGTATCTTTGCTTGTGCTGTCTGTATAGTGTAACAAAATTTGTATCTTCTGCTTGGACTACTGCTCTTGTATTGTGCACCTTCTGCTTGCATTGCCTGGGATTTTTGTATTATGTAGCAAACAACTTAATGTTATTTTTTAGCATAGACCGGCTTTCTTGTAAAACAATGAGAATAGTATAAAACAGATTCTTGTAAATCATTAACATAAGCTGACCCTTTTCTTGAAATAGTAATGCATATGTATTAGTCAAAAAGGATAAAAACTGAGAGATGAAACTGTTTGGGGCACGTCTTGGTGGAGCAGAGACTCCCGGTGTGCCCAGCGCTGTTTGCTGCTTCCGTTCCCTTAATAAATTACTGATTTGGATAAAGATCCCACTTGGGAACAAGTTATTTATCACAGGAGGAGCACTCTGTGAGAGCCTCTTTAGCATGGGCTGGCTGCATGGCAGCTCATCAGGGCTTTCAGGTGTGTCCCTATTACCATAGATCTGGTGAGAGGCCAGTGCTGGGGAGGGTGGTTGTTCTGGCTGCTGAGTGACAATGGCCCTGGGGCAGCTTTCCTGGGCTGCCCAGTGAAGACAGAGCAGAGCCTGCCCTGCTGGTTGCTCCTGCCTGTCCCAGGAGCCTGGCTGGGCCAGGAACACGCCGCTGTGCCCCCACCCTGCACACTCACACACTGGAGCTGTTCCCTGCTGCTTTCCTCTCAGGGACTCTGCCCAGCCCAGCTCTTCCCCAGCTCTCCCAGCTCCACCTCTCCCTGCAGCCCAGTCTGGGCAGGCCCTGCAGAATGAAAGGAGGAAATGGAGCTCAGGGGCAGGGACTCTCCATCTGGCAGGCTCAGCAGATCAGCAGCTCAGGAAGTGACAGCCCCAGGGCCAGCCCTGCTCCCTCCCTCCAACCTCCCATCTCTCTCCTCCAGGCTCCTCCTGGCCTCCCCAGAGCTCAGAGTGAGTCCAGAGGAGGCCACAGAGATGATGCGAGGGCTGGAGCAGCTCTGCTCTGGAGACAGTCTGAGAGAGCTGAGGTTGATCAACCTGGAGAAGAGAAGGCTCCAGAGAGACCTTAGAGCACCTGCCAGGGGGCTCCAGGAAGGCTGGAGAGGGACTTTATTTCAGGGCCATGCAGTGACAGAATGAGAAGGGAAGAGTTTCAAACTGAAAAGAAAGATTGAGATTACACTTGAGGAAGAAATTCTTTCCTGTGGGAGTGGTGAGACACTGGTGCAGGTTTCCCAGAGAAGCTGTTGCTGCCCCAACCCTGGAAGTGTTCAAAGCCAGATGTGATGGGCTTGGAGAAACATAATGTAAGTGAAAGGTGTTGCTGTCCATGCAGGACAATAGAACTAGATGACCTTCAAGGTCCCTTCCACCCCAACCCACTCTATGACTCTGTGCAATGCAGGTCAGTGGCAGTGTCTCTCTGGCTGGCATACTCAGGAGATCCTGGTGCCAGGCAGCCTGCAACCCTGGGAAAGTGGGAAGGGAACAGCTTGGATATGCCCAAGTGCTGGTGCTCCCTGGCAGTGCTGTTGTGCAGCCCTTACCCTGCCCCTCTGCACAGAGGCTCTGAGAAGGTCTCCAAGGAAGGATCTCTGAGTGGCTGCAAGGTCTGGATTCTGTTTAAACACACAGAGAGCACGGCTCCTAATGTACACAGTCTCTGGGTCAGACACAAGCTGGACAGACACAGAATTAGAAAGGGCACAAGTACTGACATTAATTTCTGGACAACATTAGAAAAAGAAGAAGAGAGCAAATAAAACCCCATGAAGTTGATAAGCTAACCACAGAAAAACTAGCAAAGATGGACGTGACATATACTGAGATACATCAGAAGTGATTTGCACAAGAAGACAACCAGGTGAGCACTTATGAAAATCCTCCAGTCACCAGTTTCTGCACAGCATCCTGGAGCTCCTGGTTCCTCATGCTGTAGATGAGGGGGTTCACTGCTGGAGGCACCACTGAGTACAGAACTGCCAGCACCAGGTCCAGGGATGGGGAGGAGATGGAGGGGGGCTTCAGGTAGGCAAACATGCCAGTGCTGATGAACAGGGAGACCACGGCCAGGTGAGGGAGGCAGGTGGAAAAGGCTTTGTGCCTTCCCTGCTGAGAGGGGATCCTCAGCACAGCCCTGAAGATCTGCACATAGGACACCACCATGAAGACAAAACAGCCAAATGCTAAACAGGCACTAACCACAAGAAGCCCAAGTTCCCTGAGGTAGGACTGTGAGCAGGAGAGCTTGAGGATCTGGGGGATTTCACAGAAGAACTGTCCCAGGGCATTGCCCTGGCAGAGGGGCAGTGAAAATGTACTGGCTGTGTGCAGCAGAGCATTGAGAAACCCAGAGGCCCAGGCAGCTGCAGCCATGTGGACACAAGCTCTGCTGCCCAGGAGGGTCCCGTAGTGCAGGGGTCTGCAGATGGCCACGTAGCGGTCATAGCACATGATGGTGAGAAGGAAAAACTCTGCTGAGAAGAAGAAAAGAAAGAACAAGAGCTGTGCAGCACATCCTGTGTAAGAGATGGCCCTGGTGTCCCAGAGGGAATTGGCCATGGCTTTGGGGAGGGTGGTGGAGATGCAGCCCAGGTCGAAGAGGGAGAGGTTGAGCAGGAAGAAGTACATGGGGGTGTGGAGGTGGTGGTCCCAGGCGATGGTGGTGATGATGAGGCCGTTGCCCAGGAGGGCAGCCAGGTAGATGCCCAGGAAGAGCCAGAAGTGCAGGAGCTGCAGCTCCCGCCTGTCTGCGAATGCCAGGAGGAGGAACTGGCTGATGGAGCTGCTGTTGGACATCCCAGCCCTTTCCTCATGGGGTGCTGCCAGAGGAGGAAAGCACACTCACAAGTCAGGACAGCCCTGAGCAAATCTCTTCCCATTCCCTCCCTTCACACCCCAGCCCCTGACAACAGACATTGTCTCCTTTTTTACCAAACCTTCTCAGATCTCCCTGGCTGGAGCTCTGCTCATGTGGGTCAAGTGTGCTGTGAGGAGCTGAGCTCCCAAGGAGCTCTCCCTGCTCCACAGCAGGGGGGAGCTGGGAAAAGTATGTCAGCTTCACAAATACCCTCTTTTCCTCATCTGTGATCCACTTGTGCATATTCCTGTAGGAGAACCTCCACGAAACTCCTACAGCTGTGGTGCCACCAGCAGAGCTGGCTGGTCCCAAGCCCTCCAGCCCAGCATGTCCAGAGAAGCTCAGCTGGGCTGGGCCCAGCGGTTTTGCTGCCCTGGCCACAGCTGCCTGAGAGCTCCTGCAGAATGGGTGTCTGAGCTGCACCTTAGACACCCTTGTCCTTAGGGAGCCTGAGGGGAAGGGCAAGGACAGCACAGGCAGCAGGGCCAGATGGAGAAATGCCCCGATGCTCCCAGAGAGGGAGGACAGGCACCCTGAGGTGGCACTTGGACGCTTCTCCTCCGCAGGGATCAAGCTGCTAAGCAGGTGAGTCAGGCTGAGATCCCAGTGCCTTGGAGCCAGGAGCTCTGCTGTGGAGCAGAGGAGACCAAGGGCTTGCTGCGGGGAAGGGACCTGACTGCAGCTGCTCCTGCTGGAAGCTGTCCCCACCTCTCCTCCCTGGCCCTGCTCACAGCCCCATCCCACCCAGCCTGTGCTCAGCTCTGCCCTGCAGAGCCCTCCTGGCAGCAGGACCCTGCCCAGGGGCAGCTCTGTGCTGGCCACTCCTGAAGAGGAGACCAGATCAGCCCTGGGGAGAGCACAGAGCTGAGGGCAGTGCTTCCTGCAGGCAGAGGAAAGGCTGAAGGCACTTTCTCAGGGGCCTTGACAAACCTGCTCCTCTCTCCCTGCAAAGCTGCAGGAGTCTGGGTCTCCTGTCCAAGCCAGCAGCTCCAGGACTGGTTCCTCCCCCCCGCACAGAGGGGCATGCAAAGAGACACTCACCATGCCCAGGGCTGTGAAGATGTCTCCTCCAGCAGCTCTCAGCCCTCCTGCCCCTCCTGCCTGCCTTTATCCTCTCTCCCTGCCTGGCTCCTCTCCCCTGCTGCCTGCAGGCAGTGCCCTCAGCCCCTGCTGGGGCTCCTCTCCACAAGGCAGGCTCAGCTGCACACTCCCAACTTTCTGCAGCATTAATGGGTCCCAGGGAGGACCATTACCAGGAAAGGCTGCACAGGGGCTGCTTAGAGCAGGAACCTGGAAGCACTCATGGCAGGCAGGGAAAGGCCATGGCAAGGTGGCTCTGATGAGCAGTGAAGCTGAAGAAACCTCTCCAGAAGCCAGAGTCAGGTGCAAACTCCAGAGTTTCTGGCAGTGTGAAGGGGTCCCACTGAGGGACATCCCTGACAAAGCTGCCTGGGCTCTGGTGAGAGCAGGAACCTGGAGGCCCTGCTGACAGGCAGGCAAAGGCAAGGACAAGATGGCTCTGAGCTGGAGTCAGCCTGGCTGGGGGAGATGATTCCAAGGTGCAAGCCCTGCCCAGAGGCCCTGGGAGAAGAGATCCTGCCCCTCACACGTTGCTCAGGGCTCTGCCCGGGCACTGGGATGTGGGGATGTGCAGTGCCTGGAGCAGGACTAGGAGACACTCTTTCTCAGGCTCACAGGCTGTGATGAGGAGCCCATGGAGTCCTGCTGCTCTCATGAGAAGGTGTCTCCTCGTAGGCAGCAGCTGCAGAGAGAAGCTCCACAGCCCAGGAGATCAAGACCTGGGCTGGGGGCTCTCAGCCATGGCTGTGCCCCCAGCTGTCCCCACCACAGGCTGTCCTACAGTGTCTGACTCCTGCAGCTCTTTCCCTGCAGGCTGTGGACATCCCCCTGCTTCCCAAACTGGCCACCCATGGTGATGTCATGGCCATGCATCCCATACAAGGCCATATGAGGTACTGAGGTCTGAACCAAAGAGGACCTCTAGAGGAATCTCACAACCCAGCACTATATATATATATGTATATTTTGATGACAATCTCTACATACCTGGTGCAACACTTACTGTGTAGCTGTAACCAGCAGACAGATCTCTCTTTATTTAGAGGCACGCTGCAAGAACATGAAACCAGACATCTGGCCTTGGGGAGACAGATGTGGTTCAAGCCAAAATAGAGAGAGATACCACCCACCCACCCCCCTTTGGCCCAGCCAGTCACTAGACTGGTTTTGAAATGAGTCCCATTGTCTGACTCAAGTCTTCCTGGAAGGACCATCTCCTTCATTCCTTCCATTTAGCAGCCCTTGTACACGTCTCAGGAGAACAGCAGTGGGTTTATTGTCTCAGGTTCTCGTGTCCTCTTTATAAGATCACACTAGAGAGACCACAGGTGGCATCCAAGTGGGTCGTGCCTCTCTTGCTGCTGTCTCCTAGCAGGACGTGTCCCCTTCATGGCTGCAGCCTTCCCATCTGTCAGGCATCTTATTCCTTCCCTCAGTCATTTCTTCCATGGCTGAGGTGTGGAACTGATGGGGATCAGAGATCAGGTCTCCATAGTGTCGTGCTTTGAAAGCCACTTCACCCACAGTTGGTCTTTTGTAGTCATCAAATCATCCCCTGAAGGAGAACATCTGGGCATGTGCTGCTGGCACAGCCTGCACAGACCTCTGGAGCATTTGTGTGTCGCACAGAACGTCACCAGGATCTGTAACCCCTTGTTATCATAGATCACCTTGGGCACAGCCAGTTCTCTCAGGCACGTGATGTCTCTCTCAAGAGTGGCTGTTCTGCTTCGGCGCCAGTCGATGTCACCCTTGTGGGGGTATCTCTGCCTCACAGCTGAAAGAAGTTGGCTCCACAGGCTGGGAGTTCCTGCCTTACTCCCAAGTGCTCTATCAATGCAGCATCTCTGGCCAGGGATCCCAACTGCCTGCCTTCTCTTTCATCCATGTCATAGATTTCAGCCCCACTGTCAAAGCAGCAGAGCAACCAAGGCAGAAGGGGCTCACCTTCATGGAGGGTCAAGTCCTTTCTCATGAGGTGCAGTTC
Organism: Apus apus; assembly: GCF_020740795.1. Classification (NCBI taxonomy): domain Eukaryota; kingdom Metazoa; phylum Chordata; class Aves; order Apodiformes; family Apodidae; genus Apus; species Apus apus. Next base: position 13,010 of record NW_026248877.1, read on the forward strand.
CTTTAGAGAGAAAGGCTGGACAAGGTCATCGTTGTCATCTGCTTGAGAAGGGCCTGCTCCTCCATCTGCTGGAGAAGAATCTTCTCCATCACTCTCTTCCTGGTCCTGTGGAAGCTGTGGAGGTTTCAGACAGGGATGAGCTCTGGGACCAGTTGTCTTTGCCTTTCCCTTGATGACAGGATGAACCTTTACTCCCTGGATGGAGGGCGAGTGGCCTTGGTCTTTGCAGCAGCAGCAGTGGTGGCAGCAGCCTTGCCTGGGGGGAGTGGCAGTGAGGGGAACAACATCTTGCTCTACCATCCACAGAACATTCTAAACATTCAGCAGAAGCATCCCTGCTGAAACCTGCCATTCAGATCCAGAGCTGGGAGGTTCAGCCTGAGACAAAACGCAGAGGTAAAGCTGACCCTGCCATTACCAACATGGACCTTTCTGTTCACATCAAAGCCCTTACTACACACTGCCACCCTATAGATCAGTATCAAAACCCCTGTGAGCACTAAATATCTTCTCACAGGAGAGATGATGGCTTTGGCTATAGTCTTATAAATAAAAAACAATCACATACATGAACCAATCATATCTACATAAAAGAATCAGCAGAGCAGCTCCACAGAGCAGGATGATCCCAGCTGCACACCACATGTACAACTGCATCTTGGGAAAAAGCTCCAGCAGAAACTTTGCAGGAAGTGTCTGTTCAGTTTTCAACCTGTCAGTAGATTCAGCAGAAGTGCAGCCCATTGCTACCTGAGGGATTCCTGCCAACACAGCTGCATTCTTCAACATTCACCAATGACTTTCGAGCCTGGGCTAAAGATTCAGCCCCACGTGGGGCACCAATAATTGCTGTCACGGTTTGACTCAGGATGGGAATGGAAATGGCCTTTGTCTAGACAGTCTGCACCTGGAAGGACAGCTTTAGAAAGGGCCATTGTCTCATGACCACCAGGCAAAATTTCATGTTGAGGCTCTGGACTTGATTTCTTCCTTGTCCCTTCTTGGGGTAGCCAGGAGGAGTTGCACAGTTTTCCTACAGTTGGTGTTGCTCATCCTCCCACCCACTGCCCCCAAGAAGAGTCCTGACCCACAAGTGAGGGGTAGGATCTGCCTTCCTATTGCCTGGGGCTCAGAGTTTGGCCTCACTGCTTCCTAGAATAAATAAAGACACTAAGAATTCTTAGCTTCAGAGCCACCTGCACAGGGACTTTGCCTCCCTGCAATCACAGCCTCCAGTTACCTGCTCTAACGAGTCCCTGGGGAAGTTTTGGCAGCAATAGCCCTCAGTGGGGCCAATCACTGCTTCAAGGTACTTTCAGTTTTGCTTCTGGATCCTTGAAACTATTCATTCATTCATCCATCTCTCAGCACCTGGGTTCGTGGACTCAGCACCAAATATACTGTGGGGCTCATTAAAATACAACAACCCTAACGAGCTGTGACTTTTCCTGTAATGATCTTCAGGTCTTCACAACTTGAACAGCTAATTGGAGTCTTTTCATCATGTAGTTAAGGAGGAATCTTTCATCATGTGCCTAATGAAAATGGCTTGGTTTTCCTTATTTGAAAGGCTCTCTTTTGTGGCTTCTCAGCTTAGAGGAGAGATAAAGGCAACTCAATACAAGATGAGAAATGAAAAACTAACCATGAGATAAAGCCAAATAAATCATTAGTCAGACTTGTTCTAAAATTAATGTTAAACAAATGCAAGTAAAACATAAAAATATTTTTTCTGCTTCACATCTGTTTCAGAGCTGCATTTTCCTTCATAACTGCTTTAAAAATATTTGAAACATTCTATTTTTCAGTGATTTCTGTATTGTAGATATTTTGTGATGTTATACTTCATTCTGCTCTATTTCATGATGTTGTATTTTTCTCTTATATGTTGTATAATTGCATTTGCTTAGCATACATTTTGAAACTCTTTTGTTATTAAATATCTTAAAACAGTATTTAAAATATAATAAATTATTAAAAAATACACCCTAGACCAATATCACTTGCAGAATGCTTCTATCAGCTCTTCTCTCAACTGAAAATCATCCAAAATACCCGTTGAAATAACCCCCATTTTTGAGGTACTGTCTGAAATCTTCCTCCTGAACTACATGATGAAAAATCTCCCAAGGAGCTGTAAGGGTCTTGAAGACCTGAAGAGACAGGGAGACAAAAGGCTCCTCAGGGCTCTCTGCACTTTAATGACTCCCAGGGTGTGTTTGGTGCTGAGTCCATGATCCTCAGGTGCTGAGGGAAGACTGAACAAAGTGCTCAGGAAGCCAGAAGCAAAACTGAAAGTGCCTTGAAGCAGTGATTGGCCCCACTGAGGGCTATTGCTGACAAAGCCTCCCCAGGGACTCCTTACAGCAGGTAATTGGAGGCCACTGTCAAAGTAATTAAATAAACTGTAAAATAACAAAAAAAAAGCTTGTTAGTGCTTTGTAATACTTGCTTGTTAGGATGAGGATGATCTAGCTCATTAGGGCTAATGACATGAACCTCAGATACTGAGAGAAGCCTGAACAAAAGGAAGGACCCTGAAGCACTCAGGGGTCCCCCTGAGCCTGACAAAGCCTCCCCAGGGCCTCGCTAGAGCAGATCATGGGAGGCCATGAGTGCAGGGAGGCAAAGGCCCTGGGCAGGTGCCTGTCCTGCTGAGAAACCCTTTGCTTTGTTGGATGGAGCAGAAAGGCCAAGCCCTGAGCCCAGGCCCTGGGAAGGCAGATCCTGTCCCTCTCACAGGGCTCAGGGCTCTTCCTGGGGGCAGTGGGGAATGAGTGGAGGCTGACAGTGGAATATCATGGCCTGAATGAGGTGACACCACCGCTCAGTGCTGCTGTGCAGGACATGCTAGAGCTTCAGTACGAGCTGCAGTCAAAAGCAGCCAGCTGGTGTGCCACTGTGGACATTGCTCGTGCCTTTTTCTCTGTTCCTCTAGCACCAGAGTGCAGGCCACAGTTGCTTCCACCTGCAGGGGAGTCCAGTACACCTGGAATCGACTGCTCCAGGGCTGGAAACACAGCTCAACCACTGGCCATGGACTGATCCAGGCTGCCCTGGAGAAGGGTGGAATCCAGAACACCTGCAGTACCTTGATGACATTAGTGTGTGGGGTGACATGCCAGAAGAAGTCTTTGAGAAAGGTCAAGAGATCATCCAAATTCTTCTGGATGCTGGTTTTGCTGTAAAAAGAAGCAGGTCAAGGGACCTTCATGGGAGATGAAGTCCCTAACCTTGTTAGGGACTGTTGGTTTCTGGAGGATGCACATTCCATGTTTCAGTGAAATGGTGAAACCTCTCTCTGAGGTGACCCGAAAGAAGAGTGACTTTAAATGGGGCCCTGACCAACAGAAAGCTTTTGAGCAGATCAAAAAGGAGATGGTGCAGGCAGTGGCCCTGGGACCAGGTGGAACAGGGCCAGACATCAAACATGTGCTCTACACCAGAGCCGGACACAAGGGTCCTACCTGGAGCCTCTGGCAGAAGCACCAGGGGAGACTCGAGGTCAGCCCTTGGGATTCTGGAGCTGCAGCTACAGAGGTTCCCAGGCCAACTACACGACCCTGAGAAGGAGACACGTGCAGCATGTGAAGGAGTTAGAGCCGCTTGGGAAGTGATGGGCACTGAAGCTCCTCCTGGCGCCCAGATTCCCAGAGCTGAGCTCCATGTGCCAGAGTCACCTTTCTCCTGCCCATCATGCCACCCGTGTGACTGGCAGGACATGGGCTGCTTTAATCACTCAGCGAGCTCCAATAGGAAGGCCTAATCATCCAGGTATTGAGGAAGCAATTCCAGAGTGGCCAGAAGGCACAGACTTTGGAATGGCAGCACAAGAAGGGGTGAGACGGGCTCAAGAAGCTCCCCCATGTGATCATCTCCCAGAGACTGAGGAACACTTTGCTCTTGTCAGCGGTGGCTCCTGTCGTCTTGTAGGGAACCGGGGGCAGTGGAAAGCTGCCCTGTGGAGTCCTGCACCAGCAGTTGCACAAGAGCTGAAGGAGAAGGTGCATGGAGTCAGTTTGCAGAGGTCAAAGCCATCCAGCTGGCTCTGGACATTGCTGAGCCAGAGGGGTGGCCCAGGCTCTATCTCTACACTGACTGGTGGGTGGCAGCAAGTGCCTTGTGGGGTTGGCTGAAGCAGGGGCAGCAGAACAACTGGAGTGAAAAGGTCAAGTTCTCTGGGTTGTGTCACCGTTTGACTCAGGTCTGACAACAACACTCCTGATCCCCTTCCCCTCCCTCCCAAGTAGGGAGGGAGAGAGAGGAAAAGACAGAGACTTGGCTGCATTGAAAACTCAACTACACAGCCTTAATTCAACATCAATGATAAAAGAAAGATATACAATTACATACAAATATGTGCAGAGACTGGCAAAAGCCTCTCTCCTCCCCCCACCCCAGCAACTCCCACAGCATCTCCTGAGCTGGGAACAGTCCCATAAAATCCCAGAACTGCTGGAGAAAGCGGAGGGTGATGAGGGTCAGGAGAGCTGGAGCCTGGGGGTCCACGGGGAGGGAGGGACGGAGTCCTCCCCGGACGCCGGCCACAGGTGGAGGAGAAGGGAAGAAGCAGCAGGAAGGAAGTTGTCTTGTGTGATCTCTGTGCTTCCCCTGAGCTCACGTAGCTCTCTGGAATGGAAGATCTCTGGCCAGTTTTGCTGTCTGTCTCACTCAGCCTCCTCCGGGGGGGTCAGAGATCTCCCTGTAGCGTCTGAGCCGGCAAAGTGAAGGTGCGACCTTGAAGCCCCAGCAGGTAGAGAAACATTGCACTGTTGTCAGTGCTGGTTGGAACACTCTGCTGCTAGTTAAAAGAACGCTTCCTGAAGGGGAAAATAAAAAGACCAAAAGGAAAATTGCCCTAATCCTGGCACAAACCAGGGCTATCTCCCAGCTCTGGATCTGAATGGCAGGTTTCAGTAGGGATGCTTCTGCTGAATGTTTAGAATGTTCTGAGGATGGTAGAGCAAGATGTTGTTCCCCTCACTGCCACTCCCCCCAGGCAAGGCTGCTGCCACCACTGCTGCTGCTGCAAAGACCAAGGCCACTCGCCCTCCATCCAGTGAGTAAAGGTTCATCCTGTCATCAAGGGAAAGGCAAAGACAACTGGTCCCAGAGCTTATCCCTGTTTGAAATCTCCACAGCTTCCAAAGGACCAGGAAGAGACTGATAGAGAAGATTCTTCTCAAGCAGATGGAGGAGCAGGCCCTTATCAAGCAGATGACAACAATGATCTTGTCCAACCTTTCTCTCTAAAGGAACTGCACCTCATGAGAAAGGACTTGACCCTTCATGAAGATGAGCCACTTGGCTGGTTGCTGAGATCTCAGGTCTTCATATGGTCTTATACGGAATGTACGGCCATGATATCACAATGGGGCAGTAGAGCCTTAAATGGGATGTATGGCCATGACATCACCATGGGTGGCCAGTTTGGGAAGCAGGGGGATGTCCACAGCCTGCAGGGAAAGAGCTGCACGAGTCAGAAACTTGTCTGTCAGACACAGCCTTTGCCTGCCTGTCAGCAGGGCCTCCAGGTTCCTGCTCTCACCAGAGCCCAGGCAGCTTTGTCAGGGATGTCCCTCAGTGGGACCCCTTCACACTGCCAGAAACTCTGGAGTTTGCACCTGACTCTGGCTTCTGGAGAGGTTTCTTCAGCTTCACTGCTCATCAGAGCCACCTTGCCATGGCCTTTCCCTGCCTGCCATGAGTGCTTCCAGGTTCCTGCTCTAAGCAGCCCCTGTGCAGCCTTTCCTGGTAATGGTCCTCCCTGGGACCCATTAATGCTGCAGAAAGTTGGGAGTGTGCAGCTGAGCCTGCCTTGTGGAGAGGAGCCCCAGCAGGGGCTGAGGGCACTGCCTGCAGGCAGCAGGGGAGAGGAGCCAGGCAGGGAGAGAGGATAAAGGCAGGCAGGAGGGGCAGGAGGGCTGAGAGCTGCTGGAGGAGACATCTTCACAGCCCTGGGCATGGTGAGTGTCTCTTTGCATGCCCCTCTGTGCGGGGGGAGGAACCAGTCCTGGAGCTGCTGGCTTGGACAGGAGACCCAGACTCCTGCAGCTTTGCAGGGAGAGAGGAGCAGGTTTGTCAAGGCCCCTGAGAAAGTGCCTTCAGCCTTTCCTCTGCCTGCAGGAAGCACTGCCCTCAGCTCTGTGCTCTCCCCAGGGCTGATCTGGTCTCCTCTTCAGGAGTGGCCAGCACAGAGCTGCCCCTGGGCAGGGTCCTGCTGCCAGGAGGGCTCTGCAGGGCAGAGCTGAGCACAGGCTGGGTGGGATGGGGCTGTGAGCAGGGCCAGGGAGGAGAGGTGGGGACAGCTTCCAGCAGGAGCAGCTGCAGTCAGGTCCCTTCCCCGCAGCAAGCCCTTGGTCTCCTCTGCTCCACAGCAGAGCTCCTGGCTCCAAGGCACTGGGATCTCAGCCTGACTCACCTGCTTAGCAGCTTGATCCCTGCGGAGGAGAAGCGTCCAAGTGCCACCTCAGGGTGCCTGTCCTCCCTCTCTGGGAGCATCGGGGCATTTCTCCATCTGGCCCTGCTGCCTGTGCTGTCCTTGCCCTTCCCCTCAGGCTCCCTAAGGACAAGGGTGTCTAAGGTGCAGCTCAGACACCGATTCTGCAGGAGCTCTCAGGCAGCTGTGGCCAGGGCAGCAAAACCGCTGGGCCCAGCCCAGCTGAGCTTCTCTGGACATGCTGGGCTGGAGGGCTTGGGACCAGCCAGCTCTGCTGGTGGCACCACAGCTGTAGGAGTTTCGTGGAGGTTCTCCTACAGGAATATGCACAAGTGGATCACAGATGAGGAAAAGAGGGTATTTGTGAAGCTGACATACTTTTCCCAGCTCCCCCCTGCTGTGGAGCAGGGAGAGCTCCTTGGGAGCTCAGCTCCTCACAGCACACTTGACCCACATGAGCAGAGCTCCAGCCAGGGAGATCTGAGAAGGTTTGGTAAAAAAGGAGACAATGTCTGTTGTCAGGGGCTGGGGTGTGAAGGGAGGGAATGGGAAGAGATTTGCTCAGGGCTGTCCTGACTTGTGAGTGTGCTTTCCTCCTCTGGCAGCACCCCATGAGGAAAGGGCTGGGATGTCCAACAGCAGCTCCATCAGCCAGTTCCTCCTCCTGGCATTCGCAGACAGGCGGGAGCTGCAGCTCCTGCACTTCTGGCTCTTCCTGGGCATCTACCTGGCTGCCCTCCTGGGCAACGGCCTCATCATCACCACCATCGCCTGGGACCACCACCTCCACACCCCCATGTACTTCTTCCTGCTCAACCTCTCCCTCTTCGACCTGGGCTGCATCTCCACCACCCTCCCCAAAGCCATGGCCAATTCCCTCTGGGACACCAGGGCCATCTCCTACTCTGCATGTGCTGCACAGCTCTTGTTCTTTGTCTTCTTCCTCACAGCAGAGTGGTCCCTTCTCACCATCATGTGCTATGACCGCTACGTGGCCATCTGCAGACCCCTGCACTACGGGACCCTCCTGGGCAGCAGAGCTTGTGTCCACATGGCTGCAGCTGCCTGGGCCTCTGGGTTTCTCAATGCTCTGCTGCACACAGCCAGTACATTTTCACTGCCCCTCTGCCAGGGCAATGCCCTGGGACAGTTCTTCTGTGAAATCCCCCAGATCCTCAAGCTCTCCTGCTCACGCTCCTACCTCAGGGAAGTTGAGCTTCTTGTCTTTAGTCTCTTTTTAGCTTTTGGCTGTTTTGTCTTCATGGTGGTGTCCTATGTGCAGATCTTCAGGGCTGTGCTGAGGATCCCCTCTCAGCAGGGAAGGCACAAAGCCTTTTCCACCTGCCTCCCTCACCTGGCCGTGGTGTCCCTGTTCATCAGCACTGGCATGTTTGCCTACCTGAAGCCCCCCTCCATCTCCTCCACATCCCTGGACCTGGTGCTGGCAGTTCTGTACTCAGTGGTGCCTCCAGCACTGAACCCCCTCATCTACAGTATGAGGAACCAGGAGCTCAAGGACGCCCTCAGGAAAGTGATTTCTTCATTGTTCAAGAGTGTGAGATTTAAAGCCTCTTTCCACAAATAACTCCACTTTATGTAATTGCAGTGTATTTGTTTGTTTATTTGTTTTTGGTTTTTGTTCTTCTGGTATTCTGTGCTGTTGGGTTTTCTTTAATTATTTTTTTAATAATTAATTTATTTCTAATTTTTTTATTTTATTTATCATTACTACTGTTGTTATTGTCATCCATGGTTTTGTTCCTGCAAAGATGTTTGCACTTGTGTCGCTACAACTGAGACACAGACCTGCTTTGTTTCCTTTGATCCATTATTAAAGTTTCTAACACTTGCTCTGAGTCCTTGGCTGTCCAGGAACCCAAATTAGCTGCTCTGCATGGCATCCTGTCCCCCAGCCATGTCACTTGCACCACTCAGCTCTCTAGGTCCTTGATACAGATATTAACCAGGACTGGTCCCAGGACGGACCCCTGAGGGACACTTGTCACCATCTCCATCTGGACACTGAGCCATTCACCACTGCCCTCTGGATCTGACCATCTCACCCATTCCTCATCCCCTGAGCAGTCCACACATCAAACCATTCTCTCTCCAGGTTAGAGAGAAGGATGTTTTGAGGGACCACGTCAAGGGCCTCACACAATCCAGGGAGGTGACACCCATGGCTCTTCCCTTCCCAATGATGCAGTCACTCTGCTGCCCTATTTGCAACTGGCCTTATCACTCTGAGCACACACCACTGGCTCCTGGGACACTCCTTGAATGCCCAGGCCCTTCTTCTCAGGGTCACTGCTGAGTTGCTCAGCTCTCAGCCAGCCCTCATTCTGGGGATGATTCTGCCCTGGCAAAGGACTGACTGCTTCTCCATGTAAAACTCTCTGAGGTTTCTTCTGACTGAATCCCAGAGTTTTCTGAAGAATTGAGGTAACAAGGCAGGGAGGTGCTGTGCTGGACCTTGTTCTCACCAACAAGGAAGGGCTGGTGAGGGATGCCAAGCTCAAGGGCAGCTTTGGTTGTAGCGACCATGAAATTGTGGAGTTCAAGATCCTTAGGGCAGCAAAGGGGGCTCACAGGAAGCTTAATATCCTTAGAATCATAGAATCATCCTGGTTGGAAGGGACCTTGCAGATCATCAAGTCCAACCGTAACCTAAATCCCCCTGCCATAACCTAATTTACCTGTCCAGAGTTTTAATCATGTTGCTAAGCACTACATCTACATTTCTTTTAAACTCTTCCAGGGATGGTGACTCCACCACCTCCCTGGGCAGCCTGTTCCACTGCCCAATCACTCTTTTGGTAAAGAAATTCATTCTAATATCCATGTTAACCCTCCCCTGGTGCAGCTTCAGGCCATTTCCTCTTGTCCTGTCATTATTCCCTTGAGAGAAGAGGCCAATCCCAGCTCCCTACAACCTCCTTTCACAACTTGGTAGCTCCTCTGGACACACTCCAGCAGCTCGACATCCTTCTTGCAGTGAGGGGCCCAGAACTGCATCCAGTGCTCAAGCTGTGGCCTCACCAGGGCTGAGTTCAGGAGCACCATCACCTCTCTGCTCCTGCTGGCCACACCATCCCTGATACAAGCCAGGATGCCCTTGGCCTTCTTGGCCACCTGGGCACACTGCTGGCTCATGTTCAGTCGGCTGTCAAGGACCCCCAGGTCCTTCTCCACCATGGAGCTTCCCAACCACTCTTCCCCAAGCCTGTGGCTTTGCATGGGGTTGTTATGACCAAAGTGCAGGACCCAGCACTTGGCCTTGTTGAACCTCATCCCATTGGCCTCAGCCCATCCAGCCAGTCTGTCCAGGTCTCTCTGCAGAGCCTTCCTACCCTCCAGCAAATCAACCCTTCCTCCCAGCTCTGTGTCATCTGCACACTTCCTTAGGAAGCCCTCCATCCCCTCATCCAGGTCATTCATCAAGACACTGAACAGGACTGGCCGCCAGCTGGATCCAGCCCCATTCACCACAACTCTCTGGCTGGGCCAGCCAGCCAGGTTTGTACCCAGCAGAGAGTGCAGCTGTCTGTGCCCTGAGCCACCAGCTTCTCGAGGAGAGGCTGTGGGACATGGTGTCAAAGGCCTTTCCAAAGTCCAGAGACACAACGTCCACAGCTCTCACCAACTATTATGTCACCTATTATGACATCACCAACTCTGACGTCAACCATTATGACATCACCCATTATGACATCACCATCTGTGATGTCACCCATTATGACATCATCCATTATGACATCATCCATTATGATGACATCCATTGTGATATCATCCATTATGACATCACCAATTATAATGTCACCCATTATGATGTCAACAAGTATGACGTCACCCATTATGGCACCATCTATTATGACATCATCCATTATGACATCACCCATTATGACATCATTCATTATGACGTCACACATTATGAAATCACCCATTATGACGTCATCCATTATGACATCATCAATTATGATGTCACCCATTATGACATCACCCGTCATGACATAATCCATTATGATGTCATCCCTTACTACGACATTCATTATGACATCACCAAGTATGACATCACTCATTATGACATCATACATTATGATGTCATCCATTATGACGTCAAACATTATAACCTCACCCATTATGACATCACCCATTATGAAATCACCAACTCTGACGGCACCTCTTATGGCGTCAACAAGTATGACCGCACCCATTATTACATCACCCATTGTGATGTCATGCAATATGACGTCATCCATTATGACGTCATCTGTTATGACATAATCCATTATGACAACATCCATTATGATATCACCCATCATGAAGTCACCCAGTATGATATCACCAAGTATGACGTCACTCATTATGACATCATCTCTTATGATGTCATCCATTATGACATCATCCATTATGTCATCACCATGATGTCACCAATTATGACTCACCAACTATGACCTCACCCATTATGAAATCACCCATTGTGACGTCATCCATTATGAAGTCACCCATTATAACGACACCCATTATGATGTCACCCATTATGACATCACTCATGAGGACATCACCCATTATAAGGTCATCCATTATGACGTCACCAACTATGACGTCACCCATTATGATGTCATCCATTCTGATGTCAGCCACTCTGACTTCGCCCATTATGACGTCATCCATTACGACATCACCCATTATGATGACATCCATTATGACATCACCAACTATGACGTCACCCATTATGACATAATCCATTACGGCATCACCAAGTATGATGTCACCCATTATGCTGTCATCCATTATGACATCATCAACTATGATGTCACCCATTATGACATCACTCATGAGGACATCACCCATTATAAGGTCATCCATTATGACGTCACCAACTATGACGTCACCCACCATGACATCATCCATTATGATGTCATCAATTGTGACATCATCAACTATGATGTCACCCATTATGCCATCACCAACTATGGCGGCATCCGCTATGACATCACCACTGTGACATCACCCTTTATTACGTCATCCATTATGATGTTGATACATCATAGAATATTTGTTAGTAAACTCAATAGAAATACAGCCTCATAAAAGTTTACTAAAGTAATGAATTTGCTATACTAAGGGTTGCTTTTAAAACAAGGTGCTTTGTGAAACTATCAGTCAACTATGCCAAGCATCCTGGAGGCTGTGATAACATCAAGTCTTCTAAGACCCTGGCAGCCTACAGACACACTGATGTGGATTCTGACCCACCTGGGCAATCGACCAGCGGGAGACTGGAGACAGGACCAGGACAGAGACAGGACAAAGCCGACAAAGGACTAGAATCAACAAAGACCCCCACAGGAGACCCTCGAGCAGGCATAATTACAAAGATGGCCAATTCCAGGAAATAAAATGACTATGTAAAAGAATTCTGGGGACTCACTGACATGGAACTGAAGATGCATGTTTTTGGTGTATATTAGTCAGGGTGTTTCACTGGCTCCTTGGAGCACTCATGGTGGAGAATCCCCAGTGCTGCCCAGCGCTGCAATAAAGAATGCCTGCTCAATAACAGCTTGGTTGTTGTTCTTGGGTCTTGATCTCGGAATCCTTACCCAGCCGCACCAGCCTCCCACTGCGGTGAGGAGCGTTAGAAAGCAGGGGGTTTGGAAGCTCCAAATTTTTATTTCAGTTGGTGTCCCAGATGGGACTCTTTGCTCTGATTGGCTGCGGGAACCTCCGAATCGGCGACCCCCTAGGCTGGCCCCAGAGAGTTCTCTGGAGGGACTCTGATTCGGCGGATCCAGGCAGGAGCAGACAAGGATCTCTGGTAAGAATAAGGCAGTCTATTGTTTGTTTGTTTGTTTGTTTTTGGGACCGGTCAGTTGGAAGGCTGCCTCGTACGTCGCGGGTCGTAAGAACCCCGCAGGGTGGCGAGAGCACAGTAGAGTGTGCTTTTGGTTCAGCACGCGTGAGCGTGCTTTGGGTACAAGCTCAGCAGAGTGAGCTTTGGTACATTTGGTTCAGCACGCGTGAGCGTGCTTTGGGTACAAGCTCAGTAGAGTTTACGTATTGTTTACATGTCGGCCTGCCCTGGATAACAGAAAGCAAAAAAGCAGAGACCAGGCCAGAGTGAGATCATTGTCTGAGTTACTGCTGAAATCGAGCCTGGTTGGGTTATATCAGTGTGTATATTGTAAGCAAGAAGAGCATTGGAAAATGAATTGTCCCCGATCCTGGCAGAAGCCTCTAGGTCTCAATTAGATCCTATCTGGACAATAGATCAAGATAAGGGCTCAGATTGGCTGGAGGTTGAATTAAATTCCCTAGCAGAACCATGAAGCTGGGAAGGACAGGGTTAATTTTCGGTGAATACAGGAGCTAGTTATGCTGTTCTAAATTCTTGCAAGGAACCTGAAGGAAGAAACAACCAGATTATAGGACACAACACAACCTCGTCAGAATCAGAACATGAGGGTAAGACCAGTGACTGGACAGGTACAGTACCAGACATCAGAACTCCTTGGGCCAGTGCTGCTAGGAGCTTCGTTTGGGTCCTACACAGATCCAATCCTTGCAACCTCACTGAGGCTGAAACATCAAGTTCCTCAGAACCAGCACCTGTGGTGAGCACAAAAGATCTGGGCCAAGACAGAACCAAGGGGAACTGAAATTTTGGGAGGGTCCTGTACCAGCCAATCACAACAACAACAGATACGACAGAGATCCCTAGGGTACTTCCTACTGCTGGGGTTCACTGGCTTCAGGAGTGAGAGACAGTTAAGTTCCCTTAGGAGGGGTCCATTTCAAACAGCTGGGATCCATTATCTTATTGCTGTTGGATCTTTTAGCCTCTTTGGCTCTCCATTCATCAATCAGATCCTAAGGGAAAGAGCATGAAAGGGCAGGTTAAAAAACATGATCCACACTGGAGAGTTATCCAAGGTACAACAGCACACAGCCAAGTCCACAAGCCTGAAGGTGACCAGCCTCCTAACTGCTCAACATGACAAAAATAACTTTTCCTCTGCAGAGCTTTCTCCAGGCCCTTCCAATCCCACTGATCAGCTGCTTTTAGCAACCAAGTGAAGTCTCAGGGAGGGAAGAACAAAAGAGAGGTGCCATACTTGGGGACTTGTAAACCACTTCTCTCATGTCTAAACAGGGTACAAACAGGACTCATTCAAGATTCCATTGATTCAGTTCACTTCTATGTCAACCATTTGCCCAATAAAGGGCAGGCATGAGGAGGAGCACAATGGGAATATTGATCCATTGTCCCCTAAAAAGCCACTTACACCGAGCAAAGTTATTCCACACGTGAGAAAAGGAAAGTCAGTGCACCATGTTCTACACTACTGAAGACTCACCTTGGATGTTCACATCATATTTGATCAGTTACTGCATTTGAAAACTACAGTGTTCCCCCTCGGCTAGAACCAAAAGACTGGAAAGTCCAGCACAACACAAAGGAAACACTGATGTCAATGAGTTCATCTGAATTAAACAGCTAAATACAAGGAAACAAAAAAAATATGCAGAAATAGCCACCACAAATCTTACCTGTCTTTTCAGGACCAGGTGTTTTCCCTTCCAGTACTTGAGCATCTGAAGTGCCTGCAAGGTGCTAACAATGTCAACAGGATGCACTGCAGTCTCCTGGCTGATTTCTGCAAACCAGCAGCACTTTATGTTAGAACAGACACAGATTCCCCTGCAATAGCCTGTAATTGTTAGTTGTCACCTCCAACTTTCAGGCAACTCCTTTGCAAGGGATGCACACAAAATGCCCTGCACATGCTGAGGAGGTACCTGCTCTGGCTGTCTGACTTGCAGCCTTTCACCCTTCAGAACTACCCTGACATGTCTGGGAGATGCTGCACACTCCTTGGTGCCATCATCATATAAATACTATTAAAGAAGTTCAAATAGTCTCAACGTTTTCCCACAGCATCAGAAAGCCTCTCAGTGGAGCCATTTTCCTATTTAAAATTCAAATTTTAATTAGAAAATTAAATTATTCTAATCTACAGAGGGATAAAGTCCTTTCTGAATATTTTAAATGTATTTTTTTTAAAGAATAAGCCATTATATAGTTTTAAACTCTTCAAGCTGACTTATCTTTAGTGGTGGCAGGACCGGAAAGCAGCCATACCCAATTATAGGAATATTCCTCCAGCTCTGCTGCTACACAAACATCTCCATGAGTGAAGCATGACCTGCCCCATCTTTAAGGAAGATGAATGAATGAGATGCAGGGGGATGTTCCTGAACCCACTCACTGCAAACCTTTTCCCTGGGAAGCATACCTTTGATAGAAATCTCTTGTCCTTGGAAATTATGCAGGTAACGAAGAAGAACTTCCTTCCAGTAGCTCCTGTAGCTGATGAGCCCTAAATCAGACAGAGGACGTTCTGGAGAGCCAACTTTTTCTTCTACTTTAGAAAGCAAATAGCCTGCAAAGGAAAAAAAAACCTCAACATTTATCCTTCCTAAACTACTCTCTCCTGACTGCTACCCTCTTTAGCACACAGAGAAAGCAGCTAGAATGAAGCCTGCTCAGCCACAACCGTAGATATATTAGATTTATCATGCCTCCAGGATTTCTCTCTCCATACTTACTGAAGTCAATGAGCATCTTGCCATAACCTTGCCTCATGTACTGGGGCATTGTCAGGATACAAGAAACATTGTAGCTGAGAAAAGAATTCTTCTGGTAAAAACAAGGAGAGAGAGAGAGGAGAGATTAACAGGTCTTGATCTGTACAAACAATGGGGATATCATCACCCCAGCAGACTGAACAAGCCTGTGCAACTGATACAATACAAGGTGAAAGGAGCAACAGCAGAAAAACCTGCCTAACAACAAGTCACACAATCATCCTTCAGCTACCAACCTGGCTTAGTGTCTTGCTTGATTAGCCATTACATTGGGTGTTTGGTGCACAACTTTAAGCCTAGGATAGCTGGCCATGGAGTTGTGCCTGGGTGTGTATGGATGTTCAACTAACCTTGGAGAAATAACCTATCAGGTGACAGCCAGTGTTGTCAGCTTCTGTCATGACATAGAAGAGGAAGGGTTCAACATCATAATACAGTGTTTTATGGTCCAAGAAAAGTTTTGCCAGCAGACACAGGTTTTGACAGTAGATCTAGAAGCAGGACAGTAGAATACATCTGTTTATTACAGTGGGACACCCCAAGAGTGGACAAAACCATGGCAAATGACAAGAAAATTCTGAATGATCTGAGAAATGAGGTACAGTCTTTCACACAAAGCAGCTAGGCCAGGAAACAATTCCATTTGTGATGAAACTTGATAAGCCCAGCTTCCTTAAGGGTGGGAACTGACGTCTGTGACATCAATCTCTTAACTCCCCAGATACCACATCTGTGGTATCTGATACCACTTGGTGAAGGAAGCAGAAGGTTGGATCTCTGCTTGCTTGCACTGTACTGTGTTAATCCTCTGCTTCAAGGTTATCTCTGGTCACTTGAAAAGCCTCCTCCCAGCTTCCTGCAGTGCAAAATTTAGCATTTGCATTTGTTTCTTTGTTCCTTCCTCTGAAGCCTCCCAAGAGCAGACACAACCAGAGGCAGGACACACAGGGTGCTGCTGCCCAGCTCTGAATGTGCAGCTGCAGATCCATGTTCTGCCCTTCAACTCAGGGCTAAGGAGGTCACCCTCACCAACAGGAGGCTGGTTCACACACTAACCCCCAGCTGTCCTAGTTTCCACAGGGAATGGGAGGTGGGCAGCACAACCCACTGAGGCTGAGCACAGAAATCTTCCCCCTACCCTGCAGTACAGGATCTTGACACACATGTCCAAGCACTGTATGAGCCAAGAGGTGGAACTGCTGGAGCACAACGTGGCTGAGGAATAACCACAAGGAAAACACAGACAAAACTGCAAGTGTGGACAGATCAGACTCTAGTCTTTCTACAACTAGAGGGAGAAAGGGCCACTTGTGTCCTGCTTCTCTGCAGGAAAGGAGTGCCCAGCATATCTGAAAGCCACTCCAGACTGGCCTGAGGATGGCAGTTCCTTACCTTGTTCTTCTGCCCATCCACTTCAAACACTGAGATGGAGCCTTTCCGGTAGATTTCATCACCCGGTGGGTGTTTCCAAACACATTTTGCCTATGACAGGAAAACAACGACAGGGGGACGGCGTTTTCAGGGTGGAAAAAATTTACCAGCTCCTGGATATACCAGGAAACACACGGGTCTCCTAAAGGGGAGATAACACCAGGAATGCTTTCAGTGGAGATGCTGATAGCAGGTGTAAGGCAGGGGGATCAGCTCTGCCCCAGCCCTCACCATGTGCCTGCGAAGTATTGTCTGGCTCTTCCTGTACTTGAGGCAGAATTCACACATGTAGAGACGGCCCAGGCGAGCATACTCCTCTGGGTAGGGGGAGTGGTACCAGGTGTCCAGCTCGTAGCGGCCAAACGCGATGGTTTTAATCATGTTGCTGCCTTCTGTGATCTGGCCCTGGAGCCGCAGCTGTTCCTGGGAATGGGAAAAATGGAGGACTATTTAAAAAAAAAAAAACACAAACAAAAAACAAACAAACAAACAAAAATAAAAACAAGGGAGGTCGGTGGGAATGTCGTATTTGTTTCCCTCAAGGAAAAGAATTTACTTCAAGTCTGCTAAATTCACAGAATCCCAGACTGGTTTGGGTTGGAAGGGACCTTCAAGATCATCTAGATCCAACCCCCCTGCATGGGCAGGGACACCTCCCACCAGCCCAGGCTGCTCCAAGCCCCATCCTACCTGCCCTTCAACACTGCCAGGGATGGGGCAGCCACAGCTTCCCTGGGCAACCTGGGCCAGGGTCTCACCACCCTCAGAGTAAACAGTTTCCTCCTCATGTATCACCTAAATCTTCCCTCCTCCAGTTTTAATCCATCCTCCCTTGTCCTCTTACTACAATGATGTAAAAAGTCATCTTTCAATGTGACCATGTCTAACAACCCCTCCCACAGACCTCTCCTTGATCAGCCTCAGTCTGAGCCCTGTCTACAAGCAGTAGTTACTGACATCAGGAAATGTCACAAAAATCAGTGCTTGGCAGCATGCCAACACTAGGGTCATCCTCTTCTTGTCACGGAAGCAATGGAAGCTCCTTGCCACTTCAAGCTTATTTCCTAATTTGCAGGAAGAGGATACAGCCTAATGCTCTGCCTCAGATATCCCAGATGCAATTGTTACTGGTAAGCATCAAAGTGCCTTTTGGTTCATCTCTGGAGGGGAAGGTGGCTTTGCAAAGCACCTACAGAAGCCTCAGCCTCCACTCCACAGTCACTGGCTACTGTCAGGATGGGTTCTGTTGCCAACACTCCTTAGCCATCCTTTCAGCAGGTGAGGCTGTCTTTTCTTTCACTGAAAATAAACACCTGCTAAATGGGACTGTTACTAATTATTCCTCCATTCTCACTGCAATAGCTTCACTCCAGCTGTGTGCTTTCAGCACTCCAATGTTACCCCTACAGCAGCTTTGCTGACTTGGCTGGGCTGGAGCTGCCCTTCTTGCAAACTCTGATTCTACCTGAACAACAACACCCAGGAAGCCTTCACATTCCTAACAAAGACCTTTGCCATCAGGTATAATAGGAGTCAGAAGTCTCACCACGTCCTCAGATGCCCGTGCTCGTGCTCTCCGGAAAAGCTCCAAGTCATACTCACTGGTCAGGTTTTCAAGGAGAGGTTCCCTAGTGTTGCCATAGGTTTGTCTGTGCTCCTGGAGCAATAAAATAACAGGAGATTTTGCTGCCACGATGCTACCAAGCTGTTGGATCTTGCAGCTTTTTTTAGCTGAGAATGTTATAGGATGGCTGGGAAAGCCAAACTCCTGCTTAGTTGTCTCATTCAAGACAGGAGGGCATTCAAAGAATTGAAACAAGAGCTAATGAGGGGACCAGCTTTGGGTGTGCCAGACATAACCAAGCCCTTCTGGCTGTTCTCATATGAAAAGCAAGGGGTGGCTTTGGGAATTCTAGCCCAGAAGCTGGGTCCCTATAAGCGAGCAGTAGCATACATCTCCAAACAACTGGATACAACTAGTAAAGGATGGCCAGGATGCCTTCGGGCAGTGGCTGCAGTTGTTCTGAATATTCAAGGAGCCTGGAAGTTCACTTTGGGACAAAAGATGGTTGTGCATACTTCCCATGCAGTAACCTCTGTTCTGGAACAAAAAGGGGGGGTATTTGCTCTCACCATCAAGGTTCCTGAAGTACCAAGCAGTCCTAATGGACTACAGAGGAACAGGTGGCAATGTTTTGGCACTGTGAAAGCTTGAACGTAAGTCATGCAAGCTTATCTTGCCCATCATAGGTGGGATATCTTCTCAGCATAATCATTCTCTGCAGAAAGAAACTGGGATGTTTTAATTCACCCACTTTTGATACCATTGGTGTTTGTGATTATACTGACAGTCATTAATTGCCTTTTATGGTATAGGCTAAAGAAACTGACTTTAAGAATTTGGGCCTTGCCTAAAGTAATGAAATAGAATGATCTAGAATCTTTGTAAAGGAATTTACAAAGTTTAAAGAAAAGGAGGGATTGATACATCATAAAATATTTGTTAGTAAATTCAATAGAAATATAGCCTCATAAAAGTTTACTAAAATAATGAACCCCACCCGTGTCCTCCTTGGCACCCACCTGCTTGGATCTGACATGGAGCTGCACAGACTGCACCAGGGAGAAATGCCACTGCTCACCCTGCTGCTGAAGCTGCCTCTCCTCCAGGATGTCCTGCTGCTGGAGCAGGGTGGCTCTGCTGGGCTGCTCCAGGCTCTGCTCTCTGCAGGCCCCACGGCTCCTCTGCTGCACCTCCAGCTGCACCAGCTGGACAGGCAGATGTTCCCCAGCAGCTCCAGGACCCACCCGCTGCTCTGGGATGCTGGGCTGGCCCATGGTGCATGTCAACTGGTGCTCTGCCCCTGCTCCCCGGCCTCCTGGCCCTGCCTCCCTGCCCAGGGCAGCTGGCACGGGGGCCCTGTGGGCAGCTCTTGTGGCCCGAGGAGCACGGGGGGGCAGCGGGCAGGGGCCGAGCCCCAGGGGCCCATCCACCCTCGGCTGCCCTGGCCGAGCTGCCCGCCCGGTCCCGCGGTGCCACCGGCTGCTGGACGGGTCCCCAGCGCCCGCTGACAACCCTGCCAATGGCCTCCTGGGCTGGGGCCCAGGCTGTGTCCTGCCCGGCTGGGGCAGAGGCTGCAGGGCTGGACAGGACAGGTCTCCAGCTCTGGGCCCTGGGGCGTCTGCCCCGCTCAGCCCAGATGCCCCCAGCAGACGGGACGGGCTGTCGGTCGCTGCTGGACGTGCCCCTGGCAGGGGGTGCAGGGGGCAGAGGGGGCAGCCTGGGGCAGGTGGGGGCAGCTCTGGGGCGCCCAGCTGCAGGTGCCTGCCCAGGGGCTGCTGCCTTGCTGAGGAGCAGTGGCAGGGATGGCTGATGGGCCATCCCCTCCTGCAGGGCCAGCCTGCCCGGCTGCAAGAGGAGCCGAGGAGAGAGGCCGTGGGAGCGGGACCTCTGTGCCCGCAGCCCCCGTGTCCCCGCTGGGACGGCTCCTGTGCCCGGGCTCCCCTCTCCTCCTGCCCTGCTCCTCTTCTGCCGCCTCTGCTGCAGGCCTGGCAGCTCTTTGCTGAGCTGAGAACGGGCCTGCTCCTTCTCCATGGACATCTTGGCTGTCCTCTGCTGGAGACGTGCCACGGGTGTCCAGGGGAGCTGCTGCCTCCTGAGGGAGATGCTCTCCTGGCAGTGGGCACCCCACGGCTTGGCTTCCTTACATACCCCCTGGTCCCCATGCAGACCCATCACAGCGGTGTCCGGGCAACAGGCCCTGCATCACAGAGGCCTGGGGGTGGCTGTGGAGACGCCCACCCCTCACCTGCTGGGACCAGCTGGACCCACCTGCACGGCCCTCAGGTTCCCCAGCAGCAGGGAAGGCGCCCGGCGCGGCCAGGAGCTGCTCCCCTTCCTGCACACAGCGACCTCCTGCCCTTGGGGCGGGAAACCCGCACCTGGAAAAGGGCTCCACAGGAGCAGCTCCTCCTCCTCCCAGCAAGCAGCTCCTCCTCCTCCCAGCAAGCAGGAATCCAGCCGAGTTAGAGACTTCAGGGCTAAACTGGCCAAACCCAGATGGTGCTGAAGAGTAGAACCTGTTCCTGCTGGTCACAAGTGCTGTGTTGAACTGGGCTGTGTCTCCCGCAGAGCCCAAGCAGCAGGAGTCACTGGTACATCAGCCAGCCTGTCAGCATGAGGAACAACAGGACCCAGCTCAGCACAGACCACGAGCCTTCCTCCCAGAGACCCCTGCCCACGGCCCCGAGAGGCAGTGCACATGGGGAGGGGTGTAGCTTGATGTTAATGACTGCGGGGAAATGATTTAAATATCATCATGAATTCAGGGAATCACTCTGTATAATCCCGCCCCCCTCTCAGCCAAGAAACACACGTGTATGTTTAAGTGCACAAACGCGTGTTGCCCTTCCCTGCCGGGCTGTGTCTGCAGGACTGATTCCCAGCCCAAGCAAGAACCCGCTTTAGAGCTGCTCAGGGCTTCGCCGCCATTGGGCGGGAGGGCTGTCAGTCTGTGCCCTGAGGAGCTGCGGGCTGTGATTGGCCGCCAGGGGTCCGGCTCCCGCCCTCCCTGAGGCGCCGCTGCCTGTGATTGGCTGCCCGGGGCTGCCCTGGGCAGGCGGCAGGAGGAGGCGGGAGCGGCAGGAGTCACCACCAGCTCCTCTCCGGGCTGAGACGCCCCAGGTCTCTCCGCCTTTCCTGGAGAAGAAGCTCCGTCAGCTCCTGGCGCCTCCTGACTGACCCCCCTGCCCTTCGAGCTCCTGTCCGGGAGCGGGAGAGGCCTGGGGGGTGTCCTTGGTGCGGGCAGGAGGGTTTGGGGGGCACGGGTCTGGGCTGGGAGGCAGTGGGAGAGCCTGGAGGGCAGGCCTGGGCTGCACTGGAGGGTCTGCACGGGCTGGGTTCCAACCCTCCCTCTCTCTCTGCTCTGCAGAAGGTCCCTGAGCTGCGGCTGCTCCAGGAGCTCTGCTGCAGCCAGGAGGGCTCTGCTGGAGGCCTGCACAGCAGCAGCAGGTGGGAGATGGCACCAGGGCCTGGGGAAGGAGACCTGGGTCCCCCTGCCCCTGGGCTGGTCCTGCCCTCAGCAGCTGGACATGCTGTGAACAGGCCTGTGCCTGGAGAGCTGGGAGGTGGGTGGGCACCAGGAAGCTCCACAGACGGGGGGTCCATCCGGTCCCCCCGCTCGTCGCTGGCCTGCAAGGAGCCCTCCCATGGCTGATGGGCCATGGCTGGGGGAGCAGACATGTCCCAGCTGGGAAGCAATGGGGAGGCAGGGAGTTCTCTCCTCCAGGAGCTTTGCTTTCTCTGAAAAGCCAGGTCCCAGGTTTTGCCTGGTGGGAGCCCCTCGAGAGCCCCAAGGGCTGGGGAAGAGGGAGAAGGTGATTTGCTTGTGCTCAGCCTCTTCTCTCAGGCAGAGCAGCTGTGCGTGGCGTCGAGAGGGCACCGCAGGAAGATGAGGGCGCCGTCCTGCCTGTCCAGCCTGGAATATCTCCTGTGCCTGAGAGAGAAGAAGGGAGTCGTTCTGTCCTGCAAGGGGTGAGAAAACCTGTCAAAGCACCTGCAGCGACTGGGGTGGGAGATGAGGGAGGATGTCCCAAGGTGAGGTGGAAGAAGCTCTGGATGCAGGACCTGGGCTGTGCTCCCCAGAGCAGGTAGTTGGGCAGAGGGGGGTGCAGGTCAGGCCCTGCAGGGCAGCGTTGATGGAGCAGGTTCTGCCCACATTCTGGAGTCCTGCTCCAAGCCCTGGGCTTTGCTGCCAGCCTGTGCTCCCTGCTGGAGCTGTTCCCTTGGCAGCGGCTGCAGGGAAGTGACCTTGGGAAAGAGATGAGATCCTTTGGTTGCCCAGGAGCATCTTGGACAAGCCAAGTTCTCCCCAGGAGCATCCAGGGAACCAGCTCGACCCTCCAATCCAGAAGGGCCAGGGGAAGCCTGACCCTGCCCTGACACGGGCTGCTCCAGAGTCACTTTGAGCTGGGCTTTGCACCCCTTGTTTTCCAATGGACAGTAGAGAATGAAAACAATGACAGGTCAGGTGAAAGCTCAGGTGAATGTAAAGGGTGTTTGATGTGCCAGGGAGGGGATTTGGGGCTGTTATCTGGGAGAGCACTGGGAGGATACTGGGAGGGCAGTGGAGACAACTGGGAGGGGCAGTGGGTGTCGGGGGTGTACAGGAGGGTGGTGGGGGGAACTGGGAGCACCAGGGTCACAGGGGGTGACTGGTGGGCTCTGGGAGGATACTGGGAGGCTCTAGGAGGACTGGGTGGATACAGGGAGGGCACTGGGGAACATTTGGCAGGGATGGGGGGCAGAGGACTGGGAGCACTGGGATACACTGGAGGGATGCTGGGAGCACTGGGGTACTGGGATACACTGGAGGGATGCTGGGAGGGGTTGGGAGGGGATGGGGAGATCAGGGATACAGGGGGACTGGGGGAACTGGGAACACTGGTGTGACTTGGGGATACTGGGGAGATACTGGGAGGGGGGAACTGGGAGGAAATGGGTGACCTGGGAGGGAGTGAGAGAAACTGGGAGTCACTGGGCCCACCCTCACGTGACCCCCATAGCCCCTCCCCCTCCAGTGGCCACGTCCACGTGGTGCTTCACCCGATTGGAGGAGGCCAGAGGGGGCGGGGCTTGTTCTGAACCAATGGGAGAGGAATGAGTCTGATTGGCTGATTGCTGCCTTAGCCCCGCCTACAGACTCACTGGGTGTCACTGGGTGTCACTGGGTGTCACTTGGTGCCACCAGGCACCATTGGGTGACACTGGGTGACACTGGGTGTCACTGGGTGTCACTGGGTGCCACCTGGTGCCACCAGGCCGGCCGTGGGGCTCGGCCACCGCCTGCCAGGCCGCCGTGGGGCAGCAGCACCACATGCAGGGATGTGTGGGGCAGAGCCCGGGCTCCTCCTGCCCCATGGATCTATGGGGCACCATCCAGCTCCGGCCCTGCTACAACATCCAGGGCTGTTCCTGTGAGTCAGCGTCCCCTATAGCGACCTATAGCTGCCCACAGCACCCTATAGAGTCCTATGGAACTCTAGAGCTGCCCTGTACTGCCCTATGGAGCCCTATAGCTGCCCTATAGCCACCCCATAGAACCCAATATCCACCCTATAGCTTCTCCCATAGGCTCCCTCTATAGGGGTCCGGTGGGCTGAGGCCTCCCCGTGCCCTCCCATTGCAGGAAACTGGTCAGACTGGAGCCCCTGGAGCCTCTGCACCCCCTGTGTGGGGCCAGCCCCACATGCAGCCGCCAGCGCCGCTGCCAGCCCCACCTGCCCCTCCCTGTGCATGGGGGCCAGGGAGGCTGGGGGGCTATAGGGTCAGTGGGGGATCTGTGGGGTCTGTGCGGGGGTATTTAGCTGGGGGGCTGTGGGATTAATGGGGATCAATGGGGAGGTTATGGGGATCAATGGGGAGGTTATGGGGATCAATGTTGGGCTATGGCATCAATGATGATAGTGGGACTCAATAGGGGTTAATGAGATCAATGGGGGTCAGTGGGATCAATGGGATCAGTGAGTTCAGTGGGGGTTAATGGGATGAATGGGGAGGTTATGGGATCGATGGAGGGCTGTGGCATCAATGGGAATCAATGGGCGTCAATGAGATCAATGGGCAACAATGGGGGTCAATGGGATCAATGGGGATTAATGGGGTAATTGGGGGTCAATGAGATCAGTGGGGATCAATGGGGGTCAATGGGAGTAAATGGGGACATATGGGGTCGGGGGAGCAGGGTGGATCTGTGGGGCTGGGGGGCCCTGGGAGGGTCTATGGGGCTGAGGTTTGTCCCCTCCCAGGCTGACGGTGACACCAGTAGGTTCCCCCTCCCCCATCAATGTCACCTTCTGGGGGTCTCCCCAGACCTGCTGCCCCCCCTGGGGAGGGGCAGGAGCTGGAGGAGACCTGGCCCTGCCTCCATGTCACCCCTTGCCCTGAACCCCAACGGTCAGCCGGACGCCTGGGTCCCCCTTGTGGGTGGGAGGGGTCCCCTGTGGAGGGGGCTCACGGGTGCCTTTTTGGGGGGAAGGGGTCCCCTGGGCAGGGTGAGGTGGGTCCTGGCAGGAGGGGCTTCCTGGCCACCTGGGCATGCAGGACTGGGAGAACTCTGGTGCCCCCAGGGCTGCAATCAAGAACGCTGCTTCCTAAAGCTGAAGGACATGGGGCACGGGGTTCTGCCCGGGACAGGTTCCTTCTAACTCATCCGTTATGATACTACCAACTATGACATCATCCATTATGACGTCATCCATTAGGCCATCACCAACTATGATGTCACCCATTATGACATCACTCGTTATGACGTCACCCATTACGACCTCACAGATTATGACATCATCCATTATGATGTCACCTATTATGACATCACCACTCTAGACACTGGACTCTCAATCCTAGATACTAAACCCTAGATACTAGACCCTTGGCTCCAGGCACTGAAGTACAGACGCTAAACCATCCACTCTAGACCCTTAAGCCTACATCATGAAACCTAGACACTGGACCCTTAATCCTAGATACTAAACCCTAGACCCTTAAACTTAGACCGTGAATGCTTAATCCCAGACGATAAACTCTACACCATTACCCTTAATCCTAGACGCAGAACTCTAAACTCTAGACCTTAACCCTAGATGCTAAACTGTAAAACCTTAAACCAAGACCCTAGAGGGTTAACCCTACACCCTAGATCCTTAAACATAGACCGTATATGCTTAACCCCAGACGCTACACTCTATACCATTGACCGTTAATCCTAGATGCAAACCTCTAAACCCTAGACCTTAAGACTAGATGCTAAACTGTAAAGCCTTAACCCTGGACGCTGGAGCCTTAACCCTAGATACTAAA
>NW_026248878.1:0-38249 GCF_020740795.1 Apus apus
AGCGTGGTGGGGTGGGGGTGCTTTCTAACTCCCCCCCTGAAATACAGCCCCGCGGTGGCCGTTCCTCCGTGAGAGGCAGCGCCGCGTGTGACCCTCGGGCTCATTCACAAACCCCTCCACATCGGGAGGGGCAGTCGCAAAAGGATCCTGACAGCCGGGAGCCCCCGGTACCGGCTCGCGACACCGACCCACCTGCTCGTGTCCTCACCATGTTCAGCACAGGAGACCACAGAGAACCTCGTGTTTGATTCTGCATAACCTGAGCTGGTCTCCTTGGAGTGCCCCTGTTTCTGATGGCTGATACATGGTTCCATTCAGGAGAGG
This sequence comes from Apus apus, assembly GCF_020740795.1. Classification (NCBI taxonomy): domain Eukaryota; kingdom Metazoa; phylum Chordata; class Aves; order Apodiformes; family Apodidae; genus Apus; species Apus apus. The sequence goes on from NW_026248878.1 coordinate 325, forward strand.
AATGGGTGGTTTGTGCCTCTCCAGTCTGGAGACCCTATCACCCAGCTTCTCACAGAGGTTTTTCCACTCCTGCACTGTTTTTTCCACAGCTGAGACACGGGCATTTAGGGGGTTAGAGATACTGTCTGCATATTACCTAAGCTGGTTAGCAAATTCATCGACAGTTGGTGGAGTTTCATCATTTCCCACAAAGACCCTTCCTCCCAACATGGTGGGATACACAGGAGGAGCACTGTGAGAGCCTCTTTAGCATGGGCTGACTGCATGGCAGCTCCTCAGGGCTTTCTGGTGTGTCCCCATTACCATAGATGACCTCCTGGACTGCCAGCTCTCTCAGACAGGTAATACCTCTTTCTATGGTGTCCACCTACTGGGGTGGCATCAGTGTCCTCCCTGTGGGGACACTGGCTTTTGACAGCCATCAAAAGGTGGTGCCAGAGACTGTAAGGACCGATTTTCCTGCCAACCATCTTATCAATGCCTGCATCTCTGGCTAAGGATCCCAACTGCAGAGCCTCCCTGCCCTCCAGATCGACCCCAGCAGCTCCCAGGCCATCCCACCCCAACAGCCTCCAAATCAGTGACTCATCCTCCCTGTGTGTAGGATCCTTTCCTCCATCCCGTGACTCCTTCACGGGCAGGGATTTAACCCTGATCTCAGGCCCGAATCGCTGCCGTGTGCTGTTCCTGCCCCAGGCTGCCTCTCCCCTGGACCAGCGCCTGCCCCTGTCTCCCAGTCCTCATCCCTCCCCGGGCGGTCTGACTTCTCCCCGTGCTCTCTGCGCCTTGTTCCTGGAGCCCCCAGGGCTGGTTGGGACTGAGGGGAGCGGTGTCACGCGCTGCCGCAGGTCCCGCTGACCCCAGAGCAGCGCCGGGGGCGGCAGCAGCGGCAGGGGCCGTGGGGGCAGCAGCAGCGGGGGCAGCAGGAGGGGCCCTGGGGGGCTGGCAGCGGCAGGTTTCCTGCACCACTTCCCAACTGGAGCCAGCCCTGGCACACAGCAGGCACAGCCCTCATGCAAGCAGAAGGGAACAGCCATGCCTGGGGCCCCCAGGCTCGGGCACGGGGAACTGCCCAGAGAAAGGAGCAGAATCATTTCTCATAACACCCAAATCCTCAAGTCGCCCTTGAACTGCCCAAGCCAACCCTCAGCCCAGCTCCTCCCAGCAGCAACCACTGCTTGAACCAAATGAGAAAACAACTGAGGTGGCAAATAGGACAGAAAACCATAAATCATTGTTTATTCCCCCCCTTCCACCCTCCCAAGGGAAGACAGAAGGATAAGGAAGAGACTTGAGGGCTGGAAACTGAAACAGGAATGAATTTACTGCAACGTGGGTAAGGAAATAACACCTGGGGAAAGAACAGATCTATACACTTCTGTACTAATATGGACAAAACTGATCTTGCTGATGGCAGGAATGGGTGGGTGAGGGTCCCTTGCAGCAAGGCCACTTCAGGAGAGGGGTCCAGGGCTCCTCCCAGCACCTGATGGAGTTGGATTCCAGAGAGCACCTGGTGAACAGAAGAATCCCCAGGCAGCAGCAGCAGAGGAAGGAAAGGGCCTGAGCTTCTGGTTCTCCTGCTTTTGTAGAGTATGGCAGGAACAGGCGGAATATTGACCCATCCCTGTTCCGACCCTCCTGGGTCTTTCAGGTTGTTAAGGACCCTCTCTCTAGTTCCTCTTACAGGTGCTCAACACCAGGCCAGAATCACTCAGACCTAAACACCCCTGACCCAGGTGCCATTGCCTGCTCAGGACCGACCTTCCAGCCCATGAATCCTGCAGACAGAGCAGGTGACAGCAAGCCCAGCCCTGAAGGCAGGCTGTGGCCACCAGCAGGAAACACTCCCAGGTGCCACAGGCTGACAAAACAGGACTCACAGCCCTGTGGGCAGAGATGGTGGCCAGCAGCTGGGACAGGCTGGTGGCCCTTGGTTCAAGGAGGCACATCCCTCAGCTGCATCCAGGTGGTTTCCAGGGGACGTTGCTGTCAACATGGAGTGACCTGGAGACACTGTCTGTCCTACAGACCCTCACAGCCCCTCAGGAAGAGCTGGGGGGTTGTGCTCACTGGGGTTCATCTCACCACCCGCACATGATGCTCATGCTCAGGTCTTGTCTGCACAGGGCAAACAGGGACTCCTGCCCTTGCTGACAATGTGTCCCTGTGGGAGGGACAAGCAATCTCTGTCAGCTGTGGTGAGAGGCCAGTGCTGGGGAGGGTGGTTGTTCTGGCTGCTGAGTGACAATGGCCCTGGGGCAGCTTTCCTGGGCTGCCCAGTGAAGACAGAGCAGAGCCTGCCCTGCTGGTTGCTCCTGCCTGTCCCAGGAGCCTGGCTGGGCCAGGAACACGCCGCTGTGCCCCCACCCTGCACACTCACACACTGGAGCTGTTCCCTGCTGCTTTCCTCTCGGGGACTCTGCCCAGCCCAGCTCTTCCCCAGCTCTCCCAGCTCCACCTCTCCCTGCAGCCCAGTCTGGGCAGGCCCTGCAGAAGGAAAGGAGGAAATGGAGCTCAGGGGCAGGGACTCTCCATCTGGCAGGCTCAGCAGATCAGCAGCTCAGGAAGTGACAGCCCCAGGGCCAGCCCTGCTCCCTCCCTCCAACCTCCCATCTCTCTCCTCCAGGCTCCTCCTGGCCTCCCCAGAGCTCAGAGTGAGTCCAGAGGAGGCCACAGAGATGATCCGAGGGCTGGAGCAGCTCTGCTCTGGAGACAGTCTGAGAGAGCTGAGGTTGATCAACCTGGAGAAGAGAAGGCTCCAGAGAGACCTTAGAGCACCTGCCAGGGGGCTCCAGGAAGGCTGGAGAGGGACTTTATTTCAGGGCCATGCAGTGACAGGATGAGAAGGGAAGAGTTTCAAACTGAAAAGAGAGATTGGGATTACACTGGAGGAAGAAATTCTTTCCTGTGAGGGTGGTGAGACACTGGTGCAGGTTTCCCAGAGAAGCTGTTGCTGCCCCAACCCTGGAAGTGTTCAAGGCCAGATGTGATGGAGCTTGGAGAAACATAATGTAAGTGAAAGGTGTTGCTGTCCATGCAGGACAATAGAACTAGATGACCTTCAAGGTCCCTTCCACCCCAGCCCACTCTATGACTCTGTGCAATGCAGGTCAGTGGCAGTGTCTCTCTGGCTGGCATGCTCAGGAGATCCTGGTGCCAGGCAGCCTGCAACCCTGGGAAAGTGGGAAGGGAACAGCTTGGATATGCCCAAGTGCTGGTGCTCCCTGGCAGTGCTGTTGTGCAGCCCTTACCCTGCCCCTCTGCACAGAGGCTCTGAGAAGGTCTCCAAGGAAGGATCTCTGAGTGGCTGGAAGGTCTGGATTCTGTTTAAACACACAGAGAGCACGGCTCCTAATTTACACAGTCTCTGGGTCAGACACAAGCTGGACAGACACAGAATTAGAAAGGGCACAAGTACTGACATTCCTTTCTGGACAACATTAGAGAAAGAAAGAGCAAATAAAACCCCATAAAGTTGAGAATCAAACCCCAGAAAAACGAGCAAAGATGGGCAGGACATACAATGAGATACATCAGCAGTGATTTGCACAAGAAGACAAACAATTGAGCACTTCTGAGAATCCTCCAGTCACCAGTTTCTGCACAGCATCCTGGAGCTGCTGGTTCCTCATGCTGTAGATGAGGGGGTTCACTGCTGGAGGCACCACTGAGTACAGAACTGCCACCACCAGGTCCAGGGATGGGGAGGGGATGGAGGGGGGCTTCAGGTAGGCAAAGATGCCAGTGCTGGTGACCAGGGAGACCACGGCCAGGTGAGGGAGGCAGGTGGAAAAGGCTTTGTGCCTTCCCTGCTGAGAGGGGATCCTCAGCACAGCCCTGAAGATCTGCACATAGGACACCACCATGAAGACAAAACAGCCAAAGAATAAAAAGGCACTAAACACAAGAATCCCAAGTTCCCTGAGGTAGGAGTGTGAGCAGGAGAGCTTGAGGATCTGGGGGATTTCACAGAAGAACTGTCCCAGGGCATTGCCCTGGCAGAGGGGCAGTGAAAATGTACTGGCTGTGTGCAGCAGAGCATTGAGAAACCCAGAGGCCCAGGCAGCTGCTGCCATGTGGACACAAGCTCTGCTGCCCAGGAGGGTCCCGTAGTGCAGGGGTCTGCAGATGGCCACGTAGCGGTCATAGCACATGATGGTGAGAAGGGACCACTCTGCTATGAGGAAGAATAAAAAGAACAAGAGCTGTGCAGCACATGCTGAGTAGGAGATGGCCCTGGTGTCCCAGAGGGAATTGGCCATGGCTTTGGGGAGGGTGGTGGAGATGCAGCCCAGGTCGAGGAGGGAGAGGTTGAGCAGGAAGAAGTACATGGGGGTGTGGAGGTGGTGGTCCCAGGCGATGGTGGTGATGATGAGGCCGTTGCCCAGGAGGGCAGCCAGGTAGATGCCCAGGAAGAGCCAGAAGTGCAGGAGCTGCAGCTCCCGCCTGTCTGCGAATGCCAGGAGGAGGAACTGGCTGATGGAGCTGCTGTTGCACATCCCAGCCCTTCCCTCAGGAGCTGCTGCCAGCGGAGGAAAGCACACTAACATGTCGGAACTACCCTGAGCAAATCTCTTCCCATTCCCTCCCTTCACACCCAAGCCCTTGAAAACAGACATTGTCTCCTTGTTTACAGAACCTTCTTGGATGTCCCTGGCTGGAGCTCTGGTCATGTGGGTCAAGTGTGCTGTGAGGAGCTGAGCTCCCAAGGAGCTCTCCCTGCTCCACAGCAGGGGGGAGCTGGGAAAAGTATGTCAGCTTCACAAATACCCTCTTTTCCTCATCTGTGATCCACTTGTGCATATTCCTGTAGGAGAACCTCCATGAAACTCCTACAGCTGTGGTGCCACCAGCAGAGCTGGCTGGTCCCAAGCCCTCCAGCCCAGCATGTCCAGAGAACCTCAGCTGGGCTGGGCCCAGCGGTTTTGCTGCCCTGGCCACAGCTGCCTGAGAGCTCCTGCAGAATGGGTGTCTGAGCTGCACCTTAGACACCCTTGTCCTTAGGGAGCCTGAGGGGAAGGGCAAGGACAGCACAGGCAGCAGGGCCAGATGGAGAAATGCCCCGATGCTCCCAGAGAGGGAGGACAGGCACCCTGAGGTGGCACTTGGACGCTTCTCCTCCACAGAGATCAAGCTGCTGAGCAGGTGACTCAGGCTGAGATCCCAGTGCCTTGGAGCCAGGAGCTCTGCTGTGGAGCAGAGGAGACCAAGGGCTTGCTGCAGGGAAGGGACCTGACTGCAGCTGCTCCTGCTGGAAGCTGTCCCCACCTCTCCTCCCTGGCCCTGCTCACAGCCCCATCCCACCCAGCCTGTGCTCAGCTCTGCCCTGCAGAGCCCTCCTGGCAGCAGGACCCTGCCCAGGGGCAGCTCTGTGCTGGCCACTCCTGAAGAGGAGACCAGATCAGCCCTGGGGAGAGCACAGAGCTGAGGGCAGTGCTTCCTGCAGGCAGAGGAAAGGCTGAAGGCACTTTCTCAGGGGCCTTGACAAACCTGCTCCTCTCTCCCTGCAAAGCTGCAGGAGTCTGGGTCTCCTGTCCAAGCCAGCAGCTCCAGGACTGGTTCCTCCCCCCGGCACAGAGGGGCATGGAAAGAGACACTCACCATGCCCAGGGCTGTGAAGATGTCTCCTTCAGCAGCTCTCAGCCCTCCTGCCCCTCCTGCCTGCCTTTATCCTCTCTCCCTGCCTGGCTCCTCTCCCCTGCTGCCTGCAGGCAGTGCCCTCAGCCCCTGCTGGGGCTCCTCTCCACAAGGCAGGCTCAGCTGCACACTCCAAACTTTCTGCAGCATTAATGGGTCCCAGGGAGGACCATTACCAGGAAAGGCTGCACAGGGGCTGGTCAGAGCAGGAACCTGGAAGCACTCATGGCAGGCAGGGAAAGGCCATGGCAAGGTGGCTCTGATGAGCAGTGAAGCTGAAGAAACCTCTGCAGAAGCCAGAGTCAGCTGCAAACTCCAGAGTTTCTGGCAGTGTGAAGGGTCCCACTGAGGGACATCCCTGACAAAGCTGCCTGGGCTCTGGTGAGAGCAGGAACCTGGAGGCCCTGCTGACAGGCAGGCAAAGGCAAGGACAAGATGGCTCTGAGCTGGAGTCAGCCTGGCTGGGGGAGATGATTCCAAGGTGCAAGCCCTGACCCAGAGGCCCTGGGAGAAGAGATCCTGCCCCTCACACGTTGCTCAGGGCTCTGCCCGGGCACTGGGATGTGGGGATGTGCAGTGCCTGGAGCAGGACTAGGAGACACTCTTTCTCAGGCTCACAGGTGTGATGAGGAGCCCATGGAGTCCTGCTGCTCTCATGAGAAGGTGTCTCCTCATAGGCAGCAGCTGCAGAGAGAAGCTCCACAGCCCAGGAGATCAAGACCTGGGCTGGGGGCTCTCAGCCATGGCTGTGCCCCCAGCTGTCCCCACCACAGGCTGTCCTACAGTGTCTGACTCCTGCAGCTCTTTCCCTGCAGGCTGTGGACATCCCCCTGCTTCCCAAACTGGCCACCCATGGTGATGTCATGGCCATACATCCCATTTAAGACTCTACTGCCCCATGGTGATGTCATGGCCATACATTCCATATGAGGCCATATGAGGTACTGAGGCCTGAACCAAAGAGGACCTCTAGAGGAATCTCACAACCCAGCACTATATATATATGTATATTTTGATGACAATCTCTAACTATCTGGTGCAACACTTACTGTGTAGCTGTAACCAGCTGCAAGGCTGTGAAACCAGACATCTGGCCTTGGGGAGACAGATGTGGTTCAAGCCAAAATATAGAGATACCACCCACCCCCCTTTGGCCCAGCCAGTCACTAGACTGGTTTTGAAATCAGTCCCATTGTCTGACTCAAGTCCTCCAGGAAGGACCATCTCGTTCGTTCCTTCTATTTAGCAGCCCTTGTACACACCTCAGGAGAACAGCAGTGGGTTTATTGTCTCAGGTTCTCATGTCCTCTTTATAAGATCACACTAGAGAGCCACAGGTGGCATCCAAGTGGGTCCTGCCTCTCTTGCTGCTGTCTCCTAGCAGGACGTGTCCCCTTCATGGCTGCAGCACCAGCCTTCCCATCTGTCAGGCATCTTATTCCTTCCCTCAGTTATTTCTTCCATGGCTGAGGTGTGGAACTGATGGGGATCAGAGATCAGGTCTCCATACTGTCGTGCTTTGAAAGCCATTTCAATCACAGCTGGTCCTTTGTAGTCATCAAATCATCCCCTGAAGGAGAACATCTGGGCATGTGCTGCTGGCACAGCCTGCACAGACCTCTGGAGCATTTGTGTGTCACACAGAACATCACCAGGATCTGTAACCCCTTGTTATCATAGATCACCTCTGGCACAGCCAGTTCTCTCAGACACGTGATGTCTCTCTCAAGAGTGGCTGTTCTGCTTCGGCGCCAGTCGATGTCACCCTTGTGGGGGTATCTCTGCCTCACAGCTGAAAGAAGTTGGCTCCACAGGCTGGGAGTTCCTGCCTTACTCCCAAGTGCTCTATCAATGCCAGCATCTCTGGCCAGGGATCCCAACTGCCTGCCTTCTCTTTCGTCCATGTCATAGATTTCAGCCCCACTATCAAAGCAGCAGAGCAACCAAGGCAGAAGGGGCTCACCTTCATGGAGGGTCAAGTCCTTTCTCATGAGGTGCAGTTCCTTTAGAGAGAAAGCTTGGACAAGGTCATCGTTGTCATCTGCTTGAGAAGGGCCTGCTCCTCCATCTGATTGAGAAGAATCTTCTCCATCACTCTCCTCCTGGTCCTGTGGAAGCTGTGGAGATTTCAGACAGGGAGAAGCTCTGGGACCAGTTGTCTTTGCCTTTCCCTTGATGACAGGATGAACCTTTACTCACTGGATGGAGGGCGAGTGGCCTTGGTCTTTGCAGCAGCAGCAGTGGTGGCAGCAGCCTTGCCTGGGGGGGAGTGGCAGTGAGTGGAACAACATCTTGCTCTACCATCCACAGAACATTCTAAACATTCAGCAGAAGCATCCCTACTGAAACCTGCCATTTAGATCCAGAGCTGGGAGATAGTCCTGGTTTGAGCCAGGATTAGGGCAATTTTCCTTTTACTCTTTTCTTTTCCCCTTCAGGAAGCGTTCTTTTAACTAGCAGCAGAGTGTTCCAACCAGCACTGACAACAGTGCAATGTTTCTCTACCTGCTGGGGCTTCAAGGTCGCACCTTCACTCTGCCGGCTCAGACGCTACAGGGAGATCTCTGACCCCCCCGGAGGAGGCTGAGTGAGACAGACAGCAAAACTGGCCAGAGATCTTCCATTCCAGAGAGCTACGTGAGCTCAGGGGAAGCACAGAGATCACACAAGACAACTTCCTTCCTGCTTCTTCTTCCCTTCTCCTCCACCTGTGGCCGGCGTCCGGGGAGGACTCCGTCCCTCCCTCCCCGTGGACCCCCAGGCTCCAGCTCTCCTGACCCTCATCACCCTCCGCTTCCTCCAGCAGTTCCGGGATTTTATGGGACTGTTCCCAGCTCAGGAGATGCTGTGGGAGTTGCTGGGGTGGGGGGAGGAGAGAGGCTTTTGCAGATACCTGAACATATTTGTATATAATTGTATATATTTTCGTTTCACATTAATATTTAATTCAAGCTGTGCAGTTTAGTTTTCAATCCAGCCAAGTCTCTCTCTCTCTCTCTCCTTCCCTACTTGGGAGGGAGGGGAAGGGGATCAGGAGCTTTGTTGTCAGACCTGAGTCAAACGGTGACACAACCCAGAGAACTTGACCTTTTCACTCCAGTTGTTCTGCTGCCCCTGCTTTAGCCAACCCCACAGGCATTTGCTGCCACCCACCAGGCAGTGCAGAGATAGAGCCTGGGCCACCCCTCTGGCTCAGCAATGTCCAGAGCCAGCTGGATGGCTTTGACCTCTGCAAACTGACTCCATTCACCTCCTCCTTCAGCTCTTGTGCAACTGCTGGTGCAGGACTCCACAGGGCAGCTTTCCACTGCCCCCGGTTCCCTACAAGACGACAGGAGCCACCGCTGACAAGAGCAAAGTGTTCCTCAGTCTCTGGGAGATGATCACATGGGGGAGCTTCTTGAGCCCGTCTCACCCCTTCTTGTGCTGCCATTCCAAAGTCTGTGCCTTCTGGCCACTCTGGAATTGCTTCCTCAATACCTGGATGATTAGGCCTTCCTATTGGAGCTCGCTGGGTGATTAAAGCAGCCCATGTCCTGCCAGTCACACGGGTGCCATGATGGGCAGGAGAAAGGTGACTCTGGCACATGGAGCTCAGCTCTGGGAATCTGGGCGCCAGGAGGAGCTTCAGTGCCCATCACTTCCCAAGCGGCTCTAACTCCTTCACATGCTGCACGTGTCTCCTCTCAGGGTCGTGTAGTTGGCCTGGGAACCTCTGTAGCTGCAGCTCCAGAATCCCAAGGGCCGACCTCGAGTCTCCCCTGGTGCTTCTGCCAGAGGCTCCAGGTAGGACCCTTGTGTCCGGCTCTGGTGTAGAGCACATGTTTGATGTCTGGCCCTGTTCCACCTGGTCCCAGGGCCACTGCCTGCACCATCTCCTTTTTGATCTGCTCAAAAGCTTTCTGTTGGTCAGGGCCCCATTTAAAGTCACTCTTCTTCTGGGTCAGCTCAGAGAGAGGTTTCACCATTTCACTGTAACATGGAATGTGCATCCTCCAGAAACCAACAGTCCCTGACAAGGTTTGAGTGTCCTTTTCAGTACATAGTGGGGCCACAGCTGTCATTTTGTTCAGCACATCCATTGGGATCTGGAGATGTCCGTCTTGCCACCTGATTCCCAGGAACTGGATCTCCCATGAAGGTCCCTTGACCTTGCTTCTTTTTACAGCAAAACCAGCATCCAGGAGAATTTGGAGGATCTCTTGACCTTTCTCAAAGACTTCTTCTGGCGTGTCACCCCACACAATGATGTCATCGAGGTACTGCAGGTGTTCTGGAGCTCCACCCTTCTCCAGGGCAGCCTGGATCAGTCCATGGCCAGTGGTTGAGCTGTGTTTCCAGCCCTGGGGCAGTCGATTCCAGGTGTACTGGACTCCCCTGCAGGTGGAAGCAACTGTGGCCTGCACTCTGGTGCTAGAGGAACAGAGAAAAAGGCACGAGCAATGTCCACAGTGGCACACCAGCTGGCTGCTTTTGACTGCAGCTCAAACTGAAGTCTAGCATGACCTGCACAGCAGCACTGAGCGGTGGTGTCACCTCTTTCAGGCCATGATATTCCACTGTCAGCCTCCACTCACTCCCCACTGCCCCCAGGAAGAGCCCTGAGCCCTGTGAGAGGGGCAGGATCTGCCTTCCCAGGGCCTGGGCTCAGGGCTTGGCCTTTCTGCTCCATCCAACAAAGCAAAGGGTTTCTCAGCAGGACAGGCACCTGCCCAGGGCCTTTGCCTCCCTGCACTCATGGCCTCCCATGATCTGCTCTAGCGAGGCCCTGGGGAGGCTTTGTCAGGCTCAGGGGGACCCTTTAGTTTTACAAGGTACTTCATTTTTTTCTTCTCTCTTTGAATTCTTGAGTGGTTCCTTCAGTCTTCTCTCAGTATCTGAGATTCATGTAGTTAGCACTAATAAGCTTCTTTGGCTTTTTAATAATTTTATCATGGCCTCCAATTACCTGCTCTAACGAGTCCCTGGGGAGGCTTTGTCAGCAATAGCCCTCAGTGGGGCCAATCACTGCTTCAAGGCACTTTCAGTTTTGCTTCTGGCTTCTTGAAACCATTCATTTGTTGCAGAATGGCTTGAGCAGCAGGGCCATGGGCCCCTGCTATCTCCTCGAGAGGCCTTGAGAGTGTGGCACAAACAGCAGCTGTACAAGCAATCTCTTTTTTTAGCCTAACACAAGTATAAACAATCTCTGTTAGCTTAAACTAACTCAAGGACAAGGTAGAGAAGTAGAATGATAGAAAACAAGGAAGAACCCTGGAACTCAGATGTGTGTTATTATCCAGTAAAATCACTGCAAGTAGTTGCCGTCCAGTGAAATCACTACAAGTAGTTACTATCCAATGAACTCACTATGCGTGGTTACTATCCAATGAATTCACTACATGTAGGTTTGGAAAAGGGTATAAAAGTAACACTGTGTATTCAATAAATTGGAGCTTGCTTTATCAATCACATTGATTCTGGACTGCTCGCTTCCCTTGCCGCCGGCACATACACAATAACAATATAACTTGAATAAAAACCACAACATGGCTGTTAAATAGAGACTTTTCTTCTGATTAGAATTAAAATTCACAGTGAGAGAAACTCAAGAGAGGTCCACTAACTGCTCCTCTGCCTGATATGGCAGAGGTCATTGGTGAAGTCCAAGAAGCAGCACATCCTATCATGGCCGTTCTAGATACTAAAGGTGTGTTTTTATGGTACCCACCAAGGAACAAGACAGGCATCAATTTGCATTGACATGGGAAGGAAATCAAGATACACTCACGCAATTGCCACAAGCTTATAAACATTCTCCAACATCATGCCCCTGCTACTGAATGAGAACAAATTTCATCTCTTAAGGAACACAAGGATGTCAAAGTCTACCAATACATTGACGACGTTCTCAACAATGGGGATGATGAGCAAAAGGTTGGAGAACTTGATGAAGACATCATAAAACATTTACATACTATCGGGATTGAAATCCACGACGAGAAAATGCAACCACCCTCTAATGAAGCCAAGTTTCTGGGTATCAGATGGAAGAGGGGAACATGGAATATCCCAACAGACACTTTGACCAAACTAGGGGAAATTAGGGTACCCAAAACCAAAAAGGAATTATAAGAAACCCTGGGCAATCTCCAACTTTGGAGAAAACATATCCCTGATCGAGCCATTTAGCCAGACCACTCTATGATCTTTTATGAAAACACAGGCTCTGGGAGTGGACCCAAATGCAGGAAGAAGCTTTAAAGTTACCATTATTTGAAATACAGACTTACCAAACTCTAGGACCCATTCCCCCCACTGACCCCATTACAATTGAATGAGGATTTGCCACCAGTGGTCTGTCTTTCCACCTTGGGCAGAAAGGGCCTGAGGGAGGAGTCTGACCTATCAGATTCTTCTCCCAGACCTTCAAAGATGCTGAGAAAAGATACTCTGCTTGGGAGAAAGGTTTATTAACAGTAAGCACTGCCGTGAAAGAATTTAAGAGATCATCAAAAAACAAAGTCTTGTTCTACGTGGACCATTCAAAATCATTAAACAAATGATCTTGGGCAGAACACGCCCAGAAGGGGGTGCAACAAAGAGTAACAGTTCGGAAATGGCCTTCCCAAAAGGAGTATTATTGTCATTTGTTTTCAAGAGAAGAAGGCCCAGACAAGACACTAGACATTCAAGACAATATGGACAAAAATGATCAAGATGTTGATTTGGCTACAAAGGATCCATCTCCAAGTAAGGATGCACCGGAACATACCTCTACCCTTCAGAAAGTCTGGTTTACAGATGCCTCTGCAAGGAGAGAAGGTAAACCTGGAAATTCAGGTCTGCGGCTCTTCGGGTCAATGCTGGAGAGCAAATGATTCCTGAAGGGATAGGGAGTGCTCAAACAGGAGAGTCAGATGCAGTACACAACGTGTTTGCCAAGGAAAAGGACACAAAAGAAGCAGTTCACATTCATACTGATTCACATGCCGTATACAAAGGGTGTGTTGAGCGGATCACATTTTGGGAAGAGAATGATTGGAAAGTCAATCAAGTCCCAGGATGGCAATGTGAAAAATGGAAACTAATACTGGAAATAGCCAAAAATCGTCTTCCCTTTCATGTGGGCTGGATCCCATCTCATCAGGCCAACATGAAAAGGGAGGCAGCATCCTGGAACAACCAGGTAGACAAACTGGCAAGAATAAATAAGAAGAGAAGCGCTTAACAATGGTGAAGCTAATGAATGGAAAAGACTCTGAGAATGGCTGCACTGCAAAAGGGGACATTCTGGCAATTATGATCTATACAAAGAAGCCCAAAGCACAGGATGGCCAGTAACAAAGGAAATGTGCAAAACTAGAATACCTGCTTGGGAACAATGTAAGAGCAGATTGGGATGCCATCCTCTGATGCCTGAAAATTTTCACATCAGGGATAATAAACAACTGTGGGAGGCTTGGCAAGTTGATGATATTGGCCCCTTTAGAAAGTCAAAAGGAAAATGCTATGTCACTGTAGCTGTCAAGGTTATCTCAGGTTGAACACATGCAGAATCATGTTCAAAAGCTACTGTACATTTCTCAGGTCAAACTATGGGGTATACTACATAAGCCACCAAGTGTTCCATCTGATAATGGATCTCACTTGACTGCACACATTGTCCAGCAATGGGCCAAGAGTGAAGGTGTTAAATGGACTCTCCACACTCCCTACTACCCACAGGCTAATGGGATTCTGGCAAGGACAAAGAGGTTACTTAAGAGCATTTAAAAACCCCAACATCCCCTATGGGATGAAAGGCTGAAAAAGCCTTAGGGACAGTAAACAATCCTTGGGGAGTGAATGGGTGTCCCTGGCTAAATGCATTCTACTCCATCCACCGTCGAACTTGGTTGCTAACAAGCCCGGGGTGAAAGACTCAGAAACTTCCATCAACAGGAAGAAAGTCACACTTAACCCAGGACAAACCGTTTTAGTTAGTTTACCCAATATCGGTAAAATTAACTTGATATTAGACGTGCCTATCAAGCAAAACACAGGGAAAGCACTTGACAAAGAAGGAGAACAATACAAAATTAGCACTAACTGGACTGTTTGTGTTAATTAACAGAAGCACTAATGATGCAGACCTGCCCAAATTTAGAGAACCACCTGTTGGAACTGAAGAAAGCCACTCTGGAGATTAACCCTTTCCTCACCTGAACCTTGGAAAAGGATCTCTTGGGTTAGGTACTGCAGTGAATGTAAAGAGCTATCACTCTGGAATTCCTTGGGTTGCATCTGTTTTTCAAACCTTGTAAATAATAGATATCATGTAGTTACACTCCTAGAAACGGGATATTGAGTTGGTAACACTCTGGAGCTCTGAGAAGCGGTGTGTACCACGGACCACTCAGAAGGGGACTGACCACCCCCCAGAGAGTGATCTACTAATACTATGGATTAGGAACTGGTCATTCCTGAGCACAGAACAGTAACATCATGGCAGCACCAATGACCAGAGCTTTCAGTGTTGATGCTGACACAATGCATCCCAATTACAACACCAGACTTGATGCAACTAACTGATCATGAACTAATACATGACCCATGGGATAAGAAACCCTTTATTCATTTAGAATAAAATATCAGCAACATTTGAATTTCAGTAATTGGTGGGAATGTGGGCTCAGCAAGCCTGGATATTTAGCTTATCGACTTCTCCCCAGACTCTGGAAGGGAACATGTTATATTAGAATCTGAATCAAAACTTGGAGAGTAATACAAATGGACAAATTATAAAAGACAGCAAAACAAATTAAAGAAACTGCTTATGTTCCTCTCCAGACTTGGGAAGGGGTCAACTAGCCCAGTTGGTTTTCTTTCCTGAGAGGAATGGCTGAATGGCTTTATGTTACTGTGTGAATTGTTTTGTTGATCTTTATGTTACCTTGGATCATATCTCTGTGTAGTTCTTAAAAATATCAAAGGGAATCTGGAAGCACTAATTTGTAACAATTTGTTGAGAGCCACGGAATGAAGGTTCTGACTTTCCCTATTTCTGCAGCCTTCACAAGGACCAGAAGGTCCTCAGAACACGCTCCACGACACGTGCAAACGTGCAGTGGGTCTTCTAAAAGAATGTAGCTACACACATCATGACTTAGATGTCAGGGGTTTTTTGGAATCTGAGCACTCTTGGAAATGTGCCCAACCCTCACGACCACAAGACCTCCCCCCTGCCACACGCAGCTGTGGAGGGTCTGGGTGATCAGCAGTTGATTGGGCATATCAGACCAGACAGTCTTGAAGTTCAAATGAGACGTCACTTCAGGCTCAGAAGCACAACCCTGCTGAGGACACTCTGCAGCACTGGCTGAGAACAGTATTTCAAAGTGCTCACCTGAGCAGCACAGGTGTAGACCCTGCCATTAATCTGGAAGCTTCCGGAGCCGTTCGGGGATCTTCGGGGCGCCTGGGGTCGTTTGGGGGCTCCCGGGGGCAGTTCGGGGCTCCTGGGGGTCGGTTCGGGGGCGGTTTGGGGCTCCTGGGTTCGGTTCGGGTCAGTTCGGGGCTCTTCGGGGCTCTTCGGGCCGGTTCGGGCCTCCTGGGGGTCCGTTCGGGGCTCTTCGTGGCGGTTCGGCACTTTCCGGTGCTGGTTCGGGGCTTCAGGTGGCGGTTCGGGGCTCCCAGGGGCTGGTTCGGGGATCTTCGGGCCGGTTCGGGGCTGCCCGGGGCGTGGTTCAGGACTTTGGATGGCGGTTCGGGGCTCCCCGGAGTTAGGTTCGGATCTCCCGGGGTCCGTTTGGGGCGGTTCGGCACTTTCCGGGGCTGGTTCGGGGCTCCCGGGGCTGGTTCGCGGACCTTCGGGCCGGTTCGGGGCTCCCCGGGGGTCGGTTCGGTTCTCCCGGGGTCCGTTCGGGGCGGTTCGGGGCTCTTGGTGGCGGTTCGGCACTTTCCGGTGCCGGTTCGGGGCTTCGGGTGGAGGTTCGGGGCTGCCTCGGGACGGTTCGGGGCTCCTGGGGATCGGTTCGGGGATCGCAAGGTGGGTTCGGGGCTCCCGGGTTCGGTTCGGGGCGGTTCGGTGTTTCGGGCGCCAGAGGGGAGACTCTGGGGGTCCGTTCAGGGCGGTTCGGGGCTCCCGGGTTCGGTTCGGGACTCTTCGGGGCGGTTTGGGGCTCCCGGGTTCGGTTCGGGGCGGTTCGGTGTTTCGGGCGCCAGAGGGGAGACGCTGGGGATCACGGGGGCGGGGTTATGCTAATTTTACCGCGTTAGCAAGATCTAGGGGCTGATGGGAGCCGCGTCTCGGGTTTGAGGGAGTTTCTGGGGGGGGCGGTGGGCGCGGGTTTCAGGGGCATGTGCGGATAGGGCGGGGGACAATGAATATAAGGGAGAGTTGGGGCCGTTTTGGGGCTCCCGGGGGTGAGCGCGACGTGGGGGTGTCCCCGGGGCCGTGCGGAGCGGCGGGCGGGGCGTTGTGGGGCATCGCTTCTCGGCCTTTTGGCTAAGATCAAGTGTAGTATCTGTTCTTATCAGTTTAATATCTGATACGTCCTCGATGAGAGGACTTTATATTAAACGGATTTTTGGGCGCGGGAGTTGGACCCGGAGCTTGCTCCCTCCGCTCCGCGCATCGTCCCGGTATTGCAGTGCCTCCGGGAACGGTGCACCCCTGCTGGGGACCTCACTGGTTAACGAAAGAGCTCGTTAATTGCCCCAATTATCTCAGTTGACCCTTCATCTCTGTTTCTTTCCCCCCCCCCGCTTCCCAGTCCCTCTCCCCCCGTGTCTCCCGTTCCCTCCAGCTCCTCTCCCGGTTCTTTCCCCCTCTCCCCGACCCCAGTCCCGCTGCCGTCAGCCCAGGTCGGGTTTCCTACGGGCGATTCGGGGCTCCCAGGGGCCGTTCGGGGCTCTTCGTGGCGGTTCGGGGCTCCCCGGAGGTCGGTTCGGTTCTCTCGGGGTCCGTTCGGGGCGGTTTGGGGCTGCCCGGGGGCAGTTCGGGGCTGCCCGGGGCTGGTTCGGGGCTCCTGGAGTCGGTGCGGGGCTCCCGGGGCTGGTTCGAGGATCTTCGGGCCGGTTTTCCCGGGGTCCGTTCGGGGCGGTTCGGCACTTTCCGGTGCTGGTTTGGGGTTTCGGGGCTGGTTCGGGGCTCCCGGGGGTCGGTTCGGGGCGGTTCGGGGCAGGTTCAGGGCTTCCCGGGGTCGGTTCGGAGCTCCCCAGGGGTCCGTTCGGGGCGGTTCGGGGCTCCGCGAGGTACCGTTCGGGGCTGCCTTGGGCGTGGTTCGGAGCTCCCGGGGCTGGTTCGGTGTTCCAGGGGCGGTTCGGGGCTCCCCGGGGAGTAGTTCGGGTTTCCTGGGGGTCGGGTCGGTTCTCCCGGGGAACATTCGGAGCTCTTCGGGGCTCCCGGGTTCGGTTCGGGGCTCTTCGGGACGGTTCGGGGCTCTTGGTGGCGGTTCGGCACTTTCCGGTGCTGGTTCGGGGCTTCGGGTGGCGGTTCGGGGCTGCCCAGGGGCTGGTTCGGGGATCTTCGGGCCGGTTCGGGGCTGCCCGGGGCGTGGTTCGGGACTTTGGATGGCTTTTCGGGGCTCCCCGGAGGTCGGGTCGGTTCTCCCGGGGTCCGTTCGGGACGGTCCGGGGCTCTGGGTGGCGGTTCGGCACTTTCCGGTGCTGGTTCGGGGCTTCGGGTGGCGGTTCAGGGCTCTTCGGGCCGGTTCGGGGCTCCCCGAGGTACCGTTCGGGGCTGTCTCGGGCGTGGCTCGGGGCTCCTGGGGGTCGGTTCGGGGATCGCGAGGTAGGTTTGGGGCTCCCAGGGATCGGTTCGGAGCTCCTGGGGGCTGGTTCGGAGCTCCAGGGGCGGTTCGGGGCTCGCCGGGGGGTAGTTCGGGTTTCCTGGGGGTCGGTTCGGAGCTCCTGGGGTTCGGTTCGGTTCTCCCGAGGTCCGTTCGGGGCGGTTCGGGGCTCGTTCAGGGCGGTTCGGGGCTCCCGGGTTCGGTTCGGGGCGGTTTGGGGCTCCCGGGTTCGGTTCGGAGCGGTTCGGTGTTTCGGGCGCCAGAGGGGAGACGCTGGGGATCACGGGGGCGGGGTTATGCTAATTTTACCGCGTTAGCAAGATCTAGGGGCTGATGGGAGCCGCGTCTCGGGTTTGAGGGAGTTTCTGGGGGGGGCGGTGGGCGCGGGTTTCAGGGGCATGTGCGGATAGGGCGGGGGACAATGAATATAAGGGAGAGTTGGGGCCGTTTTGGGGCTCCCGGGGGTGAGCGCGACGTGGGGGTGTCCCCGGGGCCGTGCGGAGCGGCGGGCGGGGCGTTGTGGGGCATCGCTTCTCGGCCTTTTGGCTAAGATCAAGTGTAGTATCTGTTCTTATCAGTTTAATATCTGATACGTCCTCGATGAGAGGACTTTATATTAAACGGATTTTTGGGCGCGGGAGTTGGACCCGGAGCTTGCTCCCTCCGCTCCGCGCATCGTCCCGGTATTGCAGTGCCTCCGGGAACGGTGCACCCCTGCTGGGGACCTCACTGGTTAACGAAAGAGCTCGTTCATTACTCTAATTATCTCATCTGACCCTTCATCTATCTCCCTTCCTCCCACCCCTTCCCAGTCCCTTTCCCCCCGTGTCTCCCGTGTCCTCCAGCTCCTCTCCCGGTTCTTTCCCCCTCTCCCCGGCCCCAGTCCCGTTCCTGTCTGCCCAGGTCGGGTTTCCCGGGGTCCATTCGGGGCTCCCCGGGAGTCGCCTCGTGGCTCCTGGGGGTGGGTTCTGGGCTCCTGGGGGTCGGTTCGGCACTTTCCGGAGCCGTTCGGGGC
The DNA here is from genome assembly GCF_020740795.1 of Apus apus. Lineage (NCBI taxonomy): Eukaryota > Metazoa > Chordata > Aves > Apodiformes > Apodidae > Apus > Apus apus. The sequence continues at coordinate 18,733 of NW_026248878.1, forward strand.
TTCGGGTGGCGGTTCGGGGCTTCCCGGGGTCTGTTCTGGGTTTCTGGGGGTTGGTTCACAGAATCACAGAATCACAGAATCCCAGGGGTTGGAAGGGACCTCGAAAGATCATCTAGGCCAACCCCCCTGCCAGAGCAGGGTCCCCCAGAGCACATCGCACAGGAACGTGTCCAGGTGGGTTTTGAATGTCTCCAGAGAAGGAGACTCCCCAGCCTCTCTGGGCAGCCTGTCCCAGGGCTCTGTCACTCTCACAGTAACAAAATTTTTCCTGATACGCACATTGAACCTCCTATGCTCCAATTTGCATCCGTTACCCCTTGTCCTATCACTGGTCATCACTGAAAAAAGCTTCACTCCATCTTCTTGACACTCACCCTTTACGTACTTGTAAACATTGATGAGGTCCCCCCTCAGTCTCCTTTTCTCCAAACTAAAGAGACCCAGCTCCCTCAGCCTTTCCTCATCAGGGAGATGTTCCACTCCCTTCATCATCTTTGTGGCTCTGCGCTGGACTCTTTCAAGCAGTTCCCTGTCCTTCCTGAACTGAGGGGCCCAGAACTGGACACAATACTCCAGATGCGGCCTCACCAAGGCAGAATAGAGGGGGAGGAGAACCTCTCTTGACCGACTAACCACCCCCTTTCTAATGCACCCCAGGATCCATTGGCCTTCTTAGCCACAAGGGCACATTGCTGGCTCATGGTCATCCTCCTGTCTACCAGGACCCCCAGGTCCCTTTCACCTACACTGCTCTCCAGCAGCTCAGCCCCCAGCCTGTACTGGTGCATGACATTTTTCTTCCCCAAATGCAAAACTCTACACTTGCCCTTGTTGAACTTCATCAGGTTTTTCCCCGCCCAAGTCTCCAGCCTGTCTAGGTCTCTCTGAATGGCAGCACAGCCTTCTGGTGTGTCAGCCACTCCTCCCAGCTTGGTGTCAGCAGCAAACTTGCTGAGGGTACATTCTGTACCCTCATCCAGGTCGTTGATGAAGATGTTGAACAACACCGGTCCCAGCACCGACCCCTGAGGGACTCCACTAGTCACAGGCCTCCAACTAGATTCTGCCCCATTGACTACAACTCTCTGACTTCTTCCTTTCAACCAGTTCTTGATCCACCTCACTGCCTGATCATCAAACCCATACTTGATCAACTTATCTACAAGGATGCTGTGGGAGACCGTGTCAAATGCTTTACTGAAATCAAGATAGACCACCTCTACCACTCTACCATCATCTATCCACCTAGTAATCTCCTCATAGAAGGCTATGAGGTTAGTCAAACATGACTTACCCTTGGCAAAACCATGTTGACTGCTCTTGATGACCCCCATCTCCTTGATATGTCTAGAGATAGTGCCAAGGACAAGTTGTTCCATCACCTTTCCAGGGCTGGAGGTGAGGCTGACCGGTCTATAGTTACCCGGGTCCTCCTTCTTGCCCTTCTTGTAGACTGGAGTGACATTTGCTGTCCTCCAGTCCTCAGGCACCTCTCCTGTTACCCATGACTTATGATGGAGGGTGAACTAGCAATGACCTCCGCCAGCTCCCTCAGCACCCTTGGATGCATTTCATCCGGACCCATCGATTTCTGGATGTCCAGATTGCTCAACTGATCCCTAACCCAATCCTCATCTACCTTGGCAGACTCCTCCTTTATCTTGACTTCTTCTGGGCCTATATGAAACTGGGGCTCCTGGGGAAAGCCTGCAGGAGTAAAGACAGAGACAAAGAAGGCATTCAGCACCTCTGCCTTCTTTATATCCTCTGTCACCAGGGCACCCACCTCATTCAGCAGTGGGCCTATATTGCCTCTGGTGTTAGTTTTGTTGGCTATGTATTTGAAAAAGCCCTTTCTGTTGTCCTTAACCCGACTCGCAAGGTTAAGTTCCAAGGAGGCCTTAGCTTTCCTAGTTGCCTCCCTGCATCCTCTGACAACAGTCCTATATTCCTCCCAAGTGACCAGCCCCTCCTTCCATGATCTATAGATTTTCCTTTTCCATTTGATTTTGCCCAGCAGTTCCTCGGGGCTCCCGGAGCCGGTTTGGGGATCTTCCTGGCGGTTCGGGGCTGCCCGGGGGGTAGTTCAGGGCTCTTCCTGGCGGTTCGGTGCTTCAGATGGCGGTTCGGGGCTCCCAGGGGCTGGTTCGGGGATCTTCGGGCCTGTTCGGGGCTGCCCGGGGCGTGGTTCAGGACTTTGGGTGGCGGTTCGGGGCTCCCCGGAGGTCGATTCGGTTCTCCCAGGGTCCGCTCGGGGCTCCCGGGGCTCGTTCGGGGCGGTTCGGGGCTCCCGGAGTCGTTTCGGGGCTCCTGGAGGTCGGTCTGGGGCTCCCCAGGATGTAGTTCGGGTTTCCCCGGGGGACCTGGCTGGTTAACTGCAGAGCCCGTTAATTACTCTAATTATCTCATCTGACCCTTCATCTCTTTTCCTTCCCCCCCCCGGTTCCCAGTCCCTCTCCCCCCGTGTCTCCCGTTCCCTCCAGCTCCTCTCCCGGTTCTTTCCCCCTCTCCCCAGTCCCGCTGCCGTCAGCCCAGGTCGGGTTTCCTACAGGCGATTCGGGGCTCTTCGGGCTGGTTCGGGCCTCCTGGGGGTCGGTTCGGGGCTCCCAGGGGCTGGTTCGGGGATCTTCGGGCTGGTTCGGGGCTGCCCGGGGTCGGTTCAGTTCTCCCGGGGTCCGTTCGGGTCGGTTCGGGGCTCTTGGTGGCGGTTCGGCACTTTCCGGTGCTGGTTCAGGGCTTCGGGTGGCGGTTCGGGGCCGGTTCAGAGCTTCCCGGGGTCGGTTCGGAGCTCCTGGGGTTCGGTTCAGAGCTCCCCGGGGGTCCGTTCGGGGCTCTTCAGGCCGGTTCGGGGCTCCCCGAGGTACCGTTCAGGGCTGCCTCGGGCGTGGCTCGGGGCTCCTGGGGGTCCGGTTCGGGGGATCGCGAGGTAGGTTTGGGGCTCCCAGGGATCGGTTCGGAGCTCCTGGGTCTGGTTCGGAGCTCCAGGGGCGGTTCAGGGCTCCCCGGGGGGTAGTTCGGGTTTCCTGGGAGTCGGTTCGGAGCTCCTGGGGGTCGGTTCGGTTCTCCCGGGTTCGGTTCGGGGCTCTTCGGGGCGGTTCGGGGCGGTTTGGGGCTCCCGGGTTCGGTTCGGGGCGGTTCGGTGTTTCGGCGCCAGAGGGGAGACGCTGGGGATCACGGGGGCGGGGTTATGCTAATTTTACCGCGTTAGCAAGATCTAGGGGCTGATGGGAGCCGCGTCTCGGGTTTGAGGGAGTTTCTGGGGGGGGCGGTGGGCGCGGGTTTCAGGGGCATGTGCGGATAGGGCGGGGGACAATGAATATAAGGGAGAGTTGGGGCCGTTTTGGGGCTCCCGGGGGTGAGCGCGACGTGGGGGTGTCCCCGGGGCCGTGCGGAGCGGCGGGCGGGGCGTTGTGGGGCATCGCTTCTCGGCCTTTTGGCTAAGATCAAGTGTAGTATCTGTTCTTATCAGTTTAATATCTGATACGTCCTCGATGAGAGGACTTTATATTAAACGGATTTTTGGGCGCGGGAGTTGGACCCGGAGCTTGCTCCCTCCGCTCCGCGCATCGTCCCGGTATTGCAGTGCCTCCGGGAACGGTGCACCCCTGCTGGGGACCTCACTGGTTAACGAAAGAGCTCGTTCATTACTCTAATTATTTCATCTGATGCTTTATCTCTCTCTCTTCCCCCCCCGGTTCCCAGTCCCTCTCCCCCCGTGTCTCCCGTGTCCTCCAGCTCCTCTCCCGGTTCTTTCCCCCTCTCCCCGACCCCAGTCCCGTTGCTGTCTGCCCAGGTCGGGTTTCCTACGGGCGATTCGGGGCTCCTCGGGCCGGTTCGGGCCTCCTGGGGGTCGGTTCTGGGCTCCCAGGGGCCTTTCGGGGATCTTCGTGGCTGCCCGGAGGTCGGTTCGGTTCTCCCGGGGTCCGTTCGGGGCGGTTTGGGGCTGCCCGGGGGCAGTTCGGGGCTCCCGGGGCTGGTTCGGGGATCTTCGGGCCGGTTTTCCCGGGGTCCGTTCGGGGCGGTTCGGCACTTTCCGGTGCTGGTTTGGGGTTTCGGGGCTGGTTCGGGGCTCCCGGGGGTCGGTTCGGGGCAGTTCGGGGCAGGTTCAGGGCTTCCCGGGGTCGGTTCGGAGCTCCCCAGGGGTCCGTTCGGGGCCGTTCGGGGCTCCGCGAGGTACCGTTCGGGGCTGCCTTGGGCGTGGTTCGGAGCTCCCGGGGCTGGTTCGGAGCTCCAGGGGCGGTTCGGGGCTCCCCGGGGAGTAGTTCGGGTTTCCTGGGGGTCGGGTCGGTTCTCCCGGGGAACATTCGGAGCTCTTCGGGGCTCCCGGGTTCGGTTCGGGGCTCTTCGGGACGGTTCGGGGCTCTTGGTGGCGGTTCGGCACTTTCCGGTGCTGGTTCGGGGCTTCGGGTGGCGGTTCGGGGCTCCCGGGGGTCGGTTCGGAGCTCCTGGGGGTCGGTTCGGAGCTCCCCAGGGGTCCGTTCGGGGTGGTTCGGCACTTTCCGGTGCTGGTTCGGGGCTTCGGGTGGCGGTTCGGGGCTCCCAGGGGCTGGTTCGGGGATCTTCGGGCCGGTTCGGGGCTGCCCGGGGCGTGGTTCGGGACTTTGGATGGCGGTTCGGGGCTCCCCGGAGGTCGGTTCGGATCTCCCGGGGTCCGTTCGGGGCGGTTTGGGGCTGCCCGGGGGGTAGTTCGGGGCTCCCGGGGCTGGTTCGGGGATCTTCGGGCCGGTTCGGGGCTCCCCGGGGATCGGTTCGGTTCTCCCGGGGTCCGTTCGGGACGGTCCGGGGCTCTTGGTGGCGGTTCGGCACTTTCCGGTGCTGGTTCGGGGCTTCGGGTGGCGGTTCGGGGCCGGTTCAGGGCTCTTCGGGCCGGTTCGGGGCTCCCCGAGGTACCGTTCGGGGCTGCCTCGGGCGTGGCTCGGGGCTCCTGGGGGTCGGTTCGGGGATCGCGAGGTAGGTTTGGGGCTCCCAGGGATCGGTTCGGAGCTCCTGGGGGTCGGTTCGGAGCTCCAGGGGCGGTTCGGGGCTCCCCGGGGGGTAGTTTGGGTTTCCTGGGGGTCGGTTCGGAGGTCCTGGGGTTCGGTTCGGTTCTCCCGAGGTCCGTTCGGGGCGGTTCGGGGCTCGTTCAGGGCGGCTCGGGGCTCCCGGGTTCGGTTCGGGGCGGTTCGGTGTTTCGGGCGCCAGAGGGGAGACTCTGGGGGTCCGTTCAGGGCGGTTCGGGGCTCCTCGGGGGTCGGTTCGGTTCTCCCAGGTTCGGTTCGGGACTCTTCGGGGCGGTTCGGGGCGGTTTGGCGCTCCCTGGGGTCGGTTCGGGGCGGTTCGGGGCGTTTCGGTGTTTCGGGCGCCAGAGGGGAGACGCTGGGGATCACGGGGGCGGGGTTATGCTAATTTTACCGCGTTAGCAAGATCTAGGGGCTGATGGGAGCCGCGTCTCGGGTTTGAGGGAGTTTCTGGGGGGGGCGGTGGGCGCGGGTTTCAGGGGCATGTGCGGATAGGGCGGGGGACAATGAATATAAGGGAGAGTTGGGGCCGTTTTGGGGCTCCCGGGGGTGAGCGCGACGTGGGGGTGTCCCCGGGGCCGTGCGGAGCGGCGGGCGGGGCGTTGTGGGGCATCGCTTCTCGGCCTTTTGGCTAAGATCAAGTGTAGTATCTGTTCTTATCAGTTTAATATCTGATACGTCCTCGATGAGAGGACTTTATATTAAACGGATTTTTGGGCGCGGGAGTTGGACCCGGAGCTTGCTCCCTCCGCTCCGCGCATCGTCCCGGTATTGCAGTGCCTCCGGGAACGGTGCACCCCTGCTGGGGACCTCACTGGTTAACGAAAGAGCTCGTTCATTGCTCTTAATTATGTCATCTGACCCTTCATCTCTCTCCCTTCCCCCCACCGCTTCCCAGTCCCTCTCCCCCCGTGTCCTCCAGCTCCTCTCCCGGTTCTTTCCCCCTCTCCCCGACCCCAGTCCCATTGCTGTCTGCCCAGGTCGGGTTTCCTGGGGTCCGTCCAGGGCTCCCCGGGAATCGGCTCGTGGCTCCTGGGGGTGGGTTCTGGGCTCCTGGGGGTCGGTTCGGCACTTTCCGGAGCCGTTCGGGGCTCTTCGTGGCGGTTCGGGGCTTCCCGGGGTCTGTTCTGGGTTTCTGGGGGTTGGTTCACAGAATCACAGAATCATAGAATCCCAGGGGTTGGAAGGGACCTCGAAAGATCATCTAGGCCAACCCCCCTGCCAGAGCAGGGTCCCCCAGAGCACATCGCACAGGAAGGTGTCCAGGCGGGTTTTGAATGTCTCCAGAGAAGGAGACTCCCCAGCCTCTCTGGGCAGCCTGGCCCAGGGCTCTGTCACTCTCACAGTAACAAAATTTTTCCTGATACTCACATTGAACCTCTTATGCTCCAATTTGCATCCGTTACCCCTTGTCCTATCACTGGTCATCACTGAAAAAAGCTTCACTCCATCTTCTTGACACTCACCCTTTACGTACTTGTAAACATTGATGAGGTCCCCCCTCAGTCTCCTTTTCTCCAAACTAAAGAGCCCCAGCTCCCTCAGCCTTTCCTCATCAGGGAGATGTTCCACTCCCTTCATCATCTTTGTGGCTCTGCGCTGGACTCTTTCAAGCAGTTCCCTGTCCTTCTTGAACTGAGGGGCCCAGAACTGGACACAATACTCCAGATGCGGCCTCACCAGGGCAGAATAGAGGGGGAGGAGAACCTCTCTTGACCGACTAACCACCCCCTTTCTAATGCACCCCAGGATGCCATTGGCCTTCTTGGCTACAAGGGCACATTGCTGGCTCATGGTCATCCTCCTGTCTACCAGGACCCCCAGATCCCTTTCCCCTACCCTGCTCTCCAGCAGCTCAGCCCCCAACCTGTACTGGTGCATGATGTTTTTCTTCCCCAAATGCAAAACTCTACACTTGCCCTTGTTGAACTTCATCAGGTTTTTCCCCACCCAAGTCTCCAGCCTGTCTAGGTCTCTCTGAATGGCAGCACAGCCTTCTGGTGTGTCAGCCACTCCTCCCAGCTTGGTGTCAGCAGCAAACTTGCTGAGGGTACATTCTGTACCCTCATCCAGGTCGTTGATGAAGATGTTGAACAACACCGGTCCCAGCACTGACCCCTGAGGGACTCCACTAGTCACAGGCCTCCAACTAGATTCTGCCCCATTGACTACAACTCTCTGACTTCTTCCTTTCAACCAGTTCTTGATCCACCTCACTGCCTGATCATCAAACCCATACTTGATCAACTTATCTACAAGGATGCTGTGGGAGACGGTGTCAAATGCTTGACTGAAATCAAGATAGACCACATCCACCGCTCTGCCATCATCTATCCACCTAGTAATTTCCTCATAGAAGGCTATGAGGTTAGTCAAACATGACTTACCCTTGGTAAAACCATGTTGACTGCTCTTGATGACCCCCATCTCCTTGATATGTCTAGAGATAGTGCCAAGGACAAGTTGTTCCATCACCTTTCCAGGGATGGAGGTGAGGCTGACCGGTCTATAGTTACCCGGGTCCTCCTTCTTGCCCTTCTTGTAGACTGGAGTGACATTTGCTGTCCTCCAGTCCTCAGGCACCTCTCCTGTTACCCATGACTTACCGAAGATGATGGAGGGTGAACTAACAATGACCTCCGCCAGCTCCCTCAGCACCCTTGGATGCATTTCATCCGGACCCATCGATTTATGGATGTCCAGATTGCTCAACTGATCCCTAACCCAATCCTCATCTACCTTGGCAGACTCCTCCTTTATCTTGACTTCTTCTGGGCCTATATGAAACTGGGGCTCCTGGGGAAATCCTGCAGGAGTAAAGACAGAGACAAAGAAGGCATTCAGCACCTCTGCCTTCTTTATATCCTCTGTCACCAGGGCACCCACCTCATTCAGCAGTGGGCCTATATTGCCTCTGGTGTTAGTTTTGTTGGCTATGTATTTGAAAAAGCCCTTTCTGTTGTCCTTGACCTGACTTGCGAGGTTAAGTTCCAAGGAGGCCTTAGCTTTCCTAGTTGCCTCCCTGCATCCTCTGACAACAGTCCTATATTCCTCCCAAGTGACCAGCCCCTCCTTCCATGATCTATAGATTTTCCTTTTCCATTTGATTTTGCCCAGCAGTTCCTCGGGGCTCCCGGAGCCGGTTCGGGGATCTTCTTGGCGGTTCGGGGCTGCCCGGGGGGTAGTTCGGGGCTCTTCCTGGCGGTTCGGTGCTTCAGATGGCGGTTCGGGGCTCCCAGGGGCTGGTTCGGGGATCTTCGGGCCTGTTCGGGGCTGCCCGGGGCGTGGTTCAGGACTTTGGGTGGCGGTTCGGGGCTCCCCGGAGGTCGATTCGGTTCTCCCGGGGTCCGCTCGGGGCTCCCGGGGCTCGTTCGGGGCGGTTCGGGGCTCCCGGAGTCGTTTCGGGGCTCCTGGAGGTCGGTCTGGGGCTCCCCAGGATGTAGTTCGGGTTTCCCCGGGGGACCTGGCTGGTTAACTGCAGAGCCCGTTAATTACTCTAATTATCTCATCTGACCCTTCATCTCTTTTCCTTCCCCCCCCCCGGTTCCCAGTCCCTCTCCCCCCGTGTCTCCCGTTCCCTCCAGCTCCTCTCCCGGTTCTTTCCCCCTCTCCCCAGTCCCGCTGCCGTCAGCCCAGGTCGGGTTTCCTACAGGCGATTCGGGGCTCTTCGGGCTGGTTCGGGCCTCCTGGGGGTCGGTTCGGGGCTCCCAGGGGCTGGTTCGGGGATCTTCGGGCTGGTTCGGGGCTGCCCGGGGTCGGTTCAGTTCTCCCGGGGTCCGTTCGGGTCGGTTCGGGGCTCTTGGTGGCGGTTCGGCACTTTCCGGTGCTGGTTCAGGGCTTCGGGTGGCGGTTCGGGGCCGGTTCAGAGCTTCCCGGGGTCGGTTCGGAGCTCCTGGGGTTCGGTTCAGAGCTCCCCGGGGGTCCGTTCGGGGCTCTTCAGGCCGGTTCGGGGCTCCCCGAGGTACCGTTCGGGGCTGCCTCGGGCGTGGCTCGGGGCTCCTGGGGGTCGGTTCGGGGATCGCGAGGTAGGTTTGGGGCTCCCAGGGATCGGTTCGGAGCTCCTGGGGGCTGGTTCGGAGCTCCAGGGGCGGTTCGGGGCTCGCCGGGGGGTAGTTCGGGTTTCCTGGGGGTCGGTTCGGAGGTCCTGGGGTTCGGTTCGGTTCTCCCGAGGTCCGTTCGGGGCGGTTCGGGGCTCGTTCAGGGCGGTTCGGGGCTCCCGGGTTCGGTTCGGGGCGGTTCGGTGTTTCGGGCGCCAGAGGGGAGACTCTGGGGGTCCGTTCAGGGCGGTTCGGGGCTCCTCGGGGGTCGGTTCGGGGCTCCCGGGGTCCGTTCGGGTCAGTTCGGGGCTCCCTGGGGTCGGTTCGGTTCTCCCAGGTTCGGTTCGGGACTCTTCGGGGCGGTTCGGGGCGGTTTGGGGCTCCCGGGTTCGGTTCGGGGCGGTTTGGGGCTCCCTGGGGTCGGTTCGGGGCGGTTCGGGGCGGTTCGGTGTTTCGGCGCCAGAGGGGAGACGCTGGGGATCACGGGGGCGGGGTTATGCTAATTTTACCGCGTTAGCAAGATCTAGGGGCTGATGGGAGCCGCGTCTCGGGTTTGAGGGAGTTTCTGGGGGGGGCGGTGGGCGCGGGTTTCAGGGGCATGTGCGGATAGGGCGGGGGACAATGAATATAAGGGAGAGTTGGGGCCGTTTTGGGGCTCCCGGGGGTGAGCGCGACGTGGGGGTGTCCCCGGGGCCGTGCGGAGCGGCGGGCGGGGCGTTGTGGGGCATCGCTTCTCGGCCTTTTGGCTAAGATCAAGTGTAGTATCTGTTCTTATCAGTTTAATATCTGATACGTCCTCGATGAGAGGACTTTATATTAAACGGATTTTTGGGCGCGGGAGTTGGACTCGGAGCTTGCTCCCTCCGCTCCGCGCATCGTCCCGGTATTGCAGTGCCTCCGGGAACGGTGCACCCCTGCTGGGGACCTCACTGGTTAACGAAAGAGCTCGTTCATTACTCTAATTATTTCATCTGATGCTTTATCTCTCTCTCTTCCCCCCCCCGGTTCCCAGTCCCTCTCCCCCCGTGTCTCCCGTTCCCTCCAGCTCCTCTCCCGGTTCTTTCCCCCTCTCCCCGACCCCAGTCCCGGAGCCGTCAGCCCAGGTCGGGTTTCTTAGGGGCGATTCGGGGCTCCCGGGGGTCGGTTCGAGGCTCTTCGGGCCGGTTCGTGGCTCCCGGGGTCCGTTCGGGTCAGTTCGGGGCTCTTGGTGGCGGTTCGGCACTTTCCGGTGCTGGTTCGGGGCTCCCGGGGGTCGGTTCGGGGCCGGTTCAGAGCTTCCTGGGGTCGGTTCGGAGCTCCTGGGGTTCGGTTCGCAGCTCCCCGGGGGTCCGTTCGGGGCTCTTCGGGCCGGTTCGGGGCTCCCCGAGGTACCGTTCGGGGCTGCCTCGGGCGTGGCTCGGGGCTCCTGGGTCTGGTTCGGAGCTCCAGGGGCGGTTCAGGGCTCCCCGGGGGGTAGTTCGGGTTTCCTGGGGGTCGGTTCGGAGCTCCTGGGGGTCGGTTCGGTTCTCCCGGGTTCGGTTCGGGGCTCCCGGGTTCGGTTCGGGGCGGTTCGGGGCGGTTTGGGGCTCCCGGGTTCGGTTCGGGGCGGTTTGGGGCTCCCAGGTTCGGTTCGGTTCTCCTGGGGGTCGGTTCGGAGCTCCCGGGGCTGATTTGGGGCTCCCGGGTTCGGTTCGGGGCGGTTCGGGGCGGTTCGGTGTTTCGGGCGCCAGAGGGGAGACGCTGGGGATCACGGGGGCGGGGTTATGCTAATTTTACCGCGTTAGCAAGATCTAGGGGCTGATGGGAGCCGCGTCTCGGGTTTGAGGGAGTTTCTGGGGGGGGCGGTGGGCGCGGGTTTCAGGGGCATGTGCGGATAGGGCGGGGGACAATGAATATAAGGGAGAGTTGGGGCCGTTTTGGGGCTCCCGGGGGTGAGCGCGACGTGGGGGTGTCCCCGGGGCCGTGCGGAGCGGCGGGCGGGGCGTTGTGGGGCATCGCTTCTCGGCCTTTTGGCTAAGATCAAGTGTAGTATCTGTTCTTATCAGTTTAATATCTGATACGTCCTCGATGAGAGGACTTTATATTAAACGGATTTTTGGGCGCGGGAGTTGGACCCGGAGCTTGCTCCCTCCGCTCCGCGCATCGTCCCGGTATTGCAGTGCCTCCGGGAACGGTGCACCCCTGCGGGGGACCTCACTGGTTAATGAGAGAGCTCGTTCATTACTCTTAATTATCTCATCTGATGCTTTATCTCTCTCTCTTCCCCCCCCGGTTCCCAGTCCTTCTCCCCCCGTGTCTCCCGTTCCCTCCAGCTCCTCTCCCGGTTCTTTCCCCCTGTCCCCAGTCCCGGAGCCGTCAGCCCAGGTCGGGTTTCCTACGGGCGATTCGGGGCTCTTCGGACCGGTTCGGGCCTCCTGGGGGTCGGTTCGGGGCTCCCAGGGGCCGTTCGGGGATCTTCGTGGCGGTTCGGGGCTGCCCGGAGGTCGGTTCGGTTCTCCCGGGGTCCGTTCGGGGCGGTTTGGGGCTGCCCGGGGGCAGTTCGGGGCTCCCGGGGCTGGTTCGGGGATCTTCGGGCCGGTTTTCCCGGGGTCCGTTCGGGGCGGTTCGGCACTTTCCGGTGCTGGTTTGGGGTTTCGGGGCTGGTTCGGTGCTCCCGGGGGTCGGTTCGGGGCGGTTCGGGGCAGGTTCAGGGCTTCCCGGGGTCGGTTCGGAGCTCCCCAGGGGTCCGTTCGGGGCGGTTCGGGGCTCCGCGAGGTACCGTTCGGGGCTGCCTTGGGCGTGGTTCGGAGCTCCCGGGGCTGGTTCGGTGTTCCAGGGGCGGTTCGGGGCTCCCCGGGGAGTAGTTCGGGTTTCCTGGGGGTCGGGTCGGTTCTCCCGGGGAACATTCGGAGCTCTTCGGGGCTCTTCGGGACGGTTCGGGGCTCTTGGTGGCGGTTCGGCACTTTCCGGTGCTGGTTCGGGGCTTCGGGTGGCTGTTCGGGGCTCCCAGGGGCTGGTTCGGGGATCTTCGGGCCGGTTCGGGGCTGCCCGGGGCGTGGTTCGGGACTTTGGATGGCTTTTCGGGGCTCCCGGAGGTCGGTTCGGTTCTCCCGGGGTCCGTTCGGGGCGGTTTGGGGCTGCCCGGGGGGTAGTTCGGGGATCTTCGGGCCGGTTCGGGGCTCCCCGGGGGTCGGTTCGGTTCTCCCGGGGTCCGTTCGGGACGGTCCGGGGCTCTTGGTGGTGGTTCGGCACTTTCCGGTGCTGGTTAGGGACTCCCAGGGGCGGTTCGGGGCCGGTTCAGGGCTCTTCGGGCCGGTTCGGGGCTCCCGGAGGTACCGTTCGGGGCTGCCTCGGGCGTGGCTCGGGGCTCCTGGGGGTCGGTTCGGGGATCGCGAGGTAGGTTTGGGGCTCCCAGGGATCGGTTCGGAGCTCCTGGGGGCTGGTTCGGAGCTCCAGGGGCGGTTCGGGGCTCCCCGGGGGGTAGTTCGGGTTTCCTGGGGGTCGGTTCGGAGGTCCTGGGGTTCGGTTCGGTTCTCCCGAGGTCCGTTCGGGGCGGTTCGGGGCTCGTTCAGGGCGGCTCGGGGCTCCCGGGTTCGGTTAGGGGCGGTTCGGTGTTTCGGGCGCCAGAGGGGAGACTCTGGGGGTCCGTTCAGGGCGGTTCGGGGCTCCTCGGGGGTCGGTTCGGTTCTCCCGGGTTCGGTTCGGGGCGGTTTGGGGCTCCAGGGTTCGGTTCGGGGCGGTTCGGTGTTTCGGCGCCAGAGGGGAGACGCTGGGGATCACGGGGGCGGGGTTATGCTAATTTTACCGCGTTAGCAAGATCTAGGGGCTGATGGGAGCCGCGTCTCGGGTTTGAGGGAGTTTCTGGGGGGGGCGGTGGGCGCGGGTTTCAGGGGCATGTGCGGATAGGGCGGGGGACAATGAATATAAGGGAGAGTTGGGGCCGTTTTGGGGCTCCCGGGGGTGAGCGCGACGTGGGGGTGTCCCCGGGGCCGTGCGGAGCGGCGGGCGGGGCGTTGTGGGGCATCGCTTCTCGGCCTTTTGGCTAAGATCAAGTGTAGTATCTGTTCTTATCAGTTTAATATCTGATACGTCCTCGATGAGAGGACTTTATATTAAACGGATTTTTGGGCGCGGGAGTTGGACCCGGAGCTTGCTCCCTCCGCTCCGCGCATCGTCCCGGTATTGCAGTGCCTCCGGGAACGGTGCACCCCTGCTGGGGACCTCACTGGTTAATGAGAGAGCTCGTTCATTACTCTTAATTATCTCATCTGATGCTTTATCTCTCTCTCTTTCCCCCCCCGGTTCCCAGTCCCTCTCCCCCCGTGTCTCCCGTGTCCTCCAGCTCCTCTCCCGGTTCTTTCCCCCTCTCCCCGACCCCAGTCCCGTTGCTGTCTGCCCAGGTCGGGTTTCCCGGGGGCCGTTCGGGGCTCCCCGGGAATCGGCTCGTGGCTCCCTGGGGGCAGTTCGGGGCTCCCTGGGGGTCGGTTCTGGGCTTCCAGGGCCGTTCGGGGATCTTCAGGCCAGTTCAGGGCTGCCCCGGGGGCAGTTCGGGGCTGCCAGGGGCAGTTCGGGGCTCCTGCGGTCGGTTCGGGGCTCCTGGGGGGTATTTCCGGGTTCCCAGGGGTCGGTTCGGGGCTCCAGGGGCTGGTTCAGCGCTCCCCGGGGGGTAGTTTGGGTTTCCCGGGGGTTCGTTCGGAGGTCCTGGGGGTCGGTTCGGGGCTCCCCGGGCATCGTTTCGGGGCTTCCGGAGCCGTTCGGGGCTCTTCGTGGCGGTTCGGCACTTTCTGGTGCTGGTTCGGGGCTCCTGGGGTCGGTTCGGGGCTCCAGGGGAGTAGTTCTGGGTTTCTGGGGGTTGGTTCACAGAATCACAGAATCACAGAATCCCAGGGGTTGGAAGGGACCTCGAAAGATCATCTAGGCCAACCCCCCTGCCAGAGCAGGGTCCCCCAGAGCACATCGCACAGGAAGGTGTCCAGGCGGGTTTGAATGTCTCCAGAGAAGGAGACTCCCCAGCCTCTCTGGGCAGCCTGGCCCAGGGCTCTGTCACTCTCACAGTAACAAAATTTTTCCTGATACTCACATTGAACCTTCTATGCTCCAATTTGCATCCGTTACCCCTTGTCCTATCACTGGTCATCACTGAAAAAAGCTTCACTCCATCTTCTTGACACTCCCCCTTTACGTACTTGTAAACATTGATGAGGTCACCCCTCAGTCTCCTTTTCTCCAAACTAAAGAGACCCAGCTCCCTCAGCCTTTCCTCATAAGGGAGATGTTCCACTCCCTTCATCATCTTTGTGGCTCTGCGCTGGACTCTTTCAAGGACTTCCCTGTCCTTCCTGAACTGAGGGGCCCAGAACTGGACACAATACTCCAGATGCGGCCTCACCAAGGCAGAACAGAGGGGGAGGAGAACCTCTCTTGACCGACTAACCACCCCCTTTCTAATGCACCCCAGGATCCATTGGCCTTCTTAGCCACAAGGGCACATTGCTGGCTCATGGTCATCCTCCTGTCTACCAGGACCCCCAGATCCCTTTCACCTACCCTGCTCTCCAGCAGCTCAGCCCCCAGCCTGTACTGGTACATGATGTTTTTCTTCCCCAAATGCAAAACTCTACACTTGCCCTTTCGGGTCACGGAAGTATCCTTTCCTGAGATAGTCTGTGCCAAGGATGCACGGAGCACCTGGGCCAGTCACTATAGGGTGCGTTTGCCACTCCTTACCAGTGAGGCTCACACCGGCCTCCACAACAGTCAGTTGTTGAGAACCTCCTGTCACTCCAGAGATAGTGACAGAGTCTGTCCCTTTATGATTCGATGGCATTAGAGTGCACTGTGCACCAGTGTCCACCAAAGCTTTATATCTTTGTGGTTCTGACGTGCCAGGCCACCGAATCCACACAGTCCAATAAACTCGGTTGTCCCTCTCCTCCTCCTGGCTGGAGGCAGGGCATCCCTAGGGTTGAGCACTAGAGCTCGATGAACCATCCTGGTTGTTGACTGGTGCAACCTTCTTCTTGGAAGAACCATCTCCTGGCTTTGTTCTGTTTAGTAGCTCTTGCACACGTAACTGGAGAACATCAGTGGGTTTCTTGTCCCAGACTCTCATGTCCTCTTTAAAATAATTTTTCAAGAGAGACCACAGGTGGCGTCTCAGTGGGTCCCGTCCCTCTCGCTGCTGTCTCGTAGCAGGACGTCTCTTCTTAATGGTTGCAACACGTGACCAGTTGTCTCTAGGAAGAATCTGGAGTTTACTTCCCCATCCATTTGGCATCTTATTCTTCCTGTCAGTCATTTTCTTAACGGCTGAGGTTTGGAAGTAAAGGGAATCAGAGAGGATGTCTCCATACTGTTGTGCTTTAACAGTTACCTCACGTACAGTTGGTCTTTCGTAACCTTCAAAACATCCCATGAAGGAGAATATATGGGCATGCGCTGCTGGTACAGCCTGAACAAACTTCCGGAACATTTGCGTGTCACACTCGACATCATCAGGATCTGTGATTCCATCTTTATTATAGATCACTTCTCGCACAGCAATCTCTCTCAAGTAGGTGATGGCTTTCTCGAGAGTGGGTGTTCTGCTTCGGCGCCATCCGATGTCACCCTTGTGGGGGTATCACTCTCTCACAGCTGAAAGGAGTCGGTCCCACAGGGTAGTAGTTCCTGTCTTACTACTAAGTGCTCTGTCAATACCAGCATCTCTGGCCAGGGATCCCAACTGCTTGGCTTCTCTCTCATCCACATTGTAGGTCTCAGCACCACTATCAAAGCATCGGAGCAGCCAAGGAAGGATTCTCTCACCATCAATGCGGGTGAAGTCCTTTCTCATGAGGCGCAGTTCTTTCATAGAGAAAGGGTGGGCGAGGTCACCGTCGTCATCTGATTGAGGTGGGCCTGCTGTTCTTTTATTTGCTTGAGAGTGGCCTGGTTTTTTATCTGTCTGAGAGTGGCCTGGTTTTTTATCTGTCTGAGAGGTACCTGCTCCATCATCTGATTTAGAATCCTTCCCTTCCTCACCGTCAGCCTCTGTCTGAGAGGCACCTGCTCCATCAACTGTATTAGGATCCTCTTCTTCCTCACCCTCACCTTCTGCTGCTTCAAGGAACTCTGGATGTCTCAGACGGGAGCGGGTGAAAAGGGTGGAGCGCTTTGCCTTTGCCTTGCTCCTGGTCACAGGGTCAACTAGCTTGATTTGCGATGGGTCAGACTTTATCTTTGTAGGAGCAGTTGTTTTTGTAGCAGTAGGAGTGGTGGTATTGGCAGCAGTGGTGTTGGCAGCAGCAGTGGCAGCAACATTGCCTGTGGGGGAATGGCAGTGAGCAGAACAGCATCTTGCCCTACGCATCCACAATATATTATAAACATTCAGCAAAAACATCCCCACTGCAACCATGCTATTCACATCAAGAGCTGGGAGATTCAGCTTGAGAGAATATGGAGAGGTAAAACTGAACCAGCTATTGCTGTTACCAACATGGACCGTTCCATTCACTTTAGGAGTTGTACCAGTAGGACTAGCAGTGTAACTGTACACATCTACCACTCTACCATCATCTATCCACCTAGTAATTTCCTCATAGAAGGCTATGAGGTTAGTCAAACATGACTTAACCTTGGCAAAACCATGCTGACTGCTCTTGATGACCCCCATCTCCTTGATATGCCTAGAGACAGTGCCAAGGACAAGTTGTTCCATCACCTTTCCAGGGATGGAGGTGAGGCTGACCGGTCTATAGTTACCCGGGTCCTCCTTCTTGCCCTTCTTGTAGACTGCAGTGACATTTGCAGTCCTCCAGTCCTCAGGCACCTCTCTTGTTACCCATGACTTACCGAAGATGATGGAGACTGGACTAGCAATGACCTCCGCCAGCTCCCTCAGCACCCTTGGATGCATTTCATCCGGACCCATCGATTTATGGATGTCCAGATTGCTCAACTGATCCCTAACCCAATCCTCATCTACCTTGGCAAACTCCTCCTTTATCTTGACTTCTTCTAGGGCTATATGAAACTGGGACTCCTGGGGAAATCCTGCAGGAGTAAAGACAGAGGCAACGAAGGCATTCAGCACCTCTGCCTTCTTTATATCCTCTGTCACCAGGGCACCCACCTCATTCAGCAGTGGGCCTATATTGCCTCTGGTGTTAGTTTTGTTGGCTATGTATTTGAAAAAGCCCTTTCTGTTGTCCTTGACCTGACTTGCGAGGTTAAGTTCCAAGGAGGCCTTAGCTTTCCTAGTTGCCTCCCTGCATCCTCTGACAACATTCCTATATTCCTCCCAAGTGACCAGCCCCTCCTTCCATGATCTATAGATTTTCCTTTTCCATTTGATTTTGCCCAGCAGTTCCTCGGGGCTCCCGGAGCCGGTTCGGGGCTCTTCCTGGCGGTTCGGGGCTGCCTGGGGGGTAGTTCAGGGCTCTTCCTGGCGGTTCGGTGCTTCAGGTGGCGGTTCGGGGCTCCCAGGGGCTGGTTCGGGGATCTTCGGGCCGGTTCGGGGCTCCCCGGGGGTCGGTTCGGTTCTCCCGGGGTCCGTTCGGGTCGGTTCGGGGCTCTTGGTGGCGGTTCGGCACTTTCCGGTGCTGGTTCGGGGCCGGTTCAGAGCTTCCCGGGGTCGGTTCGGAGCTCCTGGGGTTCGGTTCGCAGCTCCCCGGGGGTCCGTTCGGGCCGGTTCGGGGCTCCCCGAGGTACCGTTCGGGGCTGCCTCGGGCGTGGCTCGGGGCTCCTGGGGGTCGGTTCGGAGCTCCTGGGTCTGGTTCGGAGCTCCAGGGGCGGTTCGGGGCTCCCCGGGGGGTAGTTCGGGTTTCCTGGGGGTCGGTTCGGTTCTCCCGGGTTCGGTTCGGGGCTCTTCGGGGCGGTTCGGGGCGGTTTGGGGCTCCCGGGTTCGGTTCGGGGCGGTTCGGTGTTTCGGGCGCCAGAGGGGAGACGCTGGGGATCACGGGGGCGGGGTTATGCTAATTTTACCGCGTTAGCAAGATCTAGGGGCTGATGGGAGCCGCGTCTCGGGTTTGAGGGAGTTTCTGGGGGGGGCGGTGGGCGCGGGTTTCAGGGGCATGTGCGGATAGGGCGGGGGACAATGAATATAAGGGAGAGTTGGGGCCGTTTTGGGGCTCCCGGGGGTGAGCGCGACGTGGGGGTGTCCCCGGGGCCGTGCGGAGCGGCGGGCGGGGCGTTGTGGGGCATCGCTTCTCGGCCTTTTGGCTAAGATCAAGTGTAGTATCTGTTCTTATCAGTTTAATATCTGATACGTCCTCGATGAGAGGACTTTATATTAAACGGATTTTTGGGCGCGGGAGTTGGACCCGGAGCTTGCTCCCTCCGCTCCGCGCATCGTCCCGGTATTGCAGTGCCTCCGGGAACGGTGCACCCCTGCTGGGGACCTCACTGGTTAACGAAAGAGCTGGAACCTCTTGCAGCGCCGCTTTGTTACCGGCCCCATCAGCCAATGGGACCCAAGCAGGGGGGGCAGAATTGCCGTGTTACCATGGCAACCCCTGGATAAATCGGCGCGGGGTTCACAGGACGCAGGGTCCCTCCAGCTCCCCCAGCGGCCTCTGACCCGCTAATGACCGCCATCATTAATTACCCTCATTACCTCATTTTCCTGCTCCCGGTTCCTGCGGGATCACCGAGCGCAGCCCCCGGTTCCTTAACCCCAACTCCTCCCCTCTCCTTCCCTCTTCCCTCCTTACCTCTCTCTTCTCTTTCCACTTCCCTCCTGCCACCAGGATCATCTCCCTTCCCTTCCCTTTCTGCTCCCCCTCCCCTTTCCCTTCCTTCCCCTTCCCCTTTCCCACCTCCCTCTTCCTCTTCCCCTCCCCCTCCCCCCCAGCACTGACCCCCCAGTTCAGCTGCCAACACCAGTTTATTGGGACCCATGGACACGACAGAGCCCAGGGGGACACTGAGGTCACCCCTGGGATCATCACTGGGGTCACCACCGGAGGTCACCAATCATTGGGGTCAGCACGGAGGTGCCCACCAGGGCCAACCAGCAGATCTGGCCAATGGCGTTGACCAACAGATCCAACCCCTGGAGTTGCCCACCAGTCACCCAATCGAGTTGCCCAGTGAAGGCGGCCAATGAAGGTGGCCAACGGAATCACTCAAAAGTCACGCACCGCAGTTGCGCAACCGAGTCACCCAACAGAGGTGGCCAATGGAATCGCCCAACAGTCATCCAATGAAGGTGCCCAACGGAGTCGCCCAACGGAGGTGGCCAATGAAGGTGGCCAATAGAGTTGCCCAGTAGAGCTGCTCAATAGAATCACCCAATGAAAGTGGCCAATGGAATCGCCCAATGAAGGTGACCAATGAAGATGGCCAATAGAGTCACCCAATAGAGTCACCCAATGGAGGTGGCCAATGGAGGTGGCCAGTAGAGTTGCCCAATGAAGGTGGCCAATGGAGTCACCGAATGAAGGTGGCCAATAGTCGCCCAACAGAGTCATCCAATAGAGTTGATCAGTGAAGCTGGCCAACAGTCGCCCAATGGAGTCGCCCAATGAAGGTGGCCAATGAA
>NW_026248879.1:0-38196 GCF_020740795.1 Apus apus
TCCCACATCAGTCTAAACAAAATGCCTTTTCAGCCAGCGAAGGCCTCTCCTGATTATCCCCAGCTAAGGGACTAAACCAGACTTGCTTCTCAAGGACAACTGAACCCAAAACAACAGCTGTGGCCCGGGACAGAAAGGATGGGCGACAAGCCATCCTGTGCCCCTGGTAGTCACCGCCCTAACGTGGGGCTCATGGACGCTCGTTGGCTCTGGACAGTGACACTGACTGGACAGGTGGGTCAGGGGGTATCAAAGGGGCGAGGGCAGCAGGTGGGCCCTTCCCTCCTCCCTGAGGCCCGTTCGGACGCTTTCTGCCTGGGACACCCCCCTGCTGCGGACACTGGTGCTGGGACCCTGCCTGCCTGCCTGCCCCGGGTCCAGCCTGAGCCTCAGCGCCGAGCGTGCCGGGGTCCCGAGCCCTGGGGTCGGGGCCGGAGCCCCCTCCCCGTGTTGCTGCCGCTGGAGGGGAAACCAGCGGCCGCTGCACCCGCTGCCGAGAGGCTGCCCCTCCAACACCACGGACCTGCCGTCCTGCCTGGCCAGAAGGGGCCACCGACCAACCCTGCCGCTGGGAACGGAGCCTGGGGACAGGCTGGGGGTGACACCACCTCACACACACACACACACACACACACACACACACACACACACACACACACAGCACAACCTCTCCAGCAGGACTGACGTCGGGTTTCCTTCCCTCCTCCCTCCTCCCTTTGCTCCTTAACCCTCTCCCTCAAAAGCTCAGGACCTCTTGCATTGCCTCCCTACAGGACACTTTCTCACTACACACATATTGATATCCCTGGTAGCCATTCACATTTGCATTGTCCCTAAACATCATCCCTCGGTGTGTGTTAACCCTTAATAAACCGATCAGTTTGTGGAGCAAACCTTGGCTTCAGAGGCAATTTCTGAGCGTGGTGGGGTGGGGGTGCTTTCTAACTCCCCCCCTGAAATACGGCCCCGCGGTGGCCGTTGCTCCGTGAGAGGCAGCGCCGCGTGTGACCCTCGGGCTCATTCACAAACCCCTCCACATCGGGAGGGGCAGTCGCAAAAGGATCCTGACAGCCGGGAGCCCCCGGTACCGGCTGGCGACAGTGGGGCTCCCTTACATCAGGGAAAGCCGGCAAGTGCTTCCCCTGCCCCCACTTGCACCCTTACTTCAGGATCCAGTTCTCCCAGTTTTGCCTCCACTACTTCCATCAACTTTTTAAAACTCCAGGTTTGTGTATAAACAAGGAACATGAATTTTTATTTGAAAAATCCAGAACTCCCACATTGCGGAAGCAATCTCAGCAGGTAATAACAGACAAATATTGATAGAAATCCCATTACAATATCAAAGACAATATAAAGGACTTATGAAGAATTCTAACGGTCCAGCATAATCAAGCTACTGAGTATCCAAGTCCTGCTTGAGGTTTGCAGCTGTTGACATTTAATCTTCAGAATTTGGTTAGCACGAAATCTTGGCTTCTCTACACCAGAAATAACAGCTTCTAGATACACGTTCTACCCGTGGGGCATGGGAAGGGGCTAAATTTTGATTGACACTTAAGGGACCATTCAGAACATCTTCATGCCCACAAAACCAACCCAACCACCCTGCAATAAGCACTTCAGGAACTGGGAAAGGTCTAGCCACCAAACGCCCTCTCAAAATCCCAGCTGGACTGGCAGCAAAGCAGGGGGGCCATCCCCAGAGCACCCCTGGCTGCTACCAGCAGAAGGGGCAGCTGTGGCTTTTGCTGTCACACGCTGGCAAACGTCTTTTCTTGCACTTGTTCCACACCAGAAAATTACCTTCTTTGGCTTTTTTTCCAAAGAACTTTCTAAAAGGCTGCCCTGCACTTGCTGTTGGATGAATGTCATGGGTTGTTCCCAAACAGGACAAACACCACTTGCCTGGATGTAGGTTGTGTCTTCACGCCACCACAGGGTGGTTCTGCTTTTCCTTTGCTGAGCCCTGGGACAGCAGTCGATGCCTTTAGCGTGTCCTCTGGCAGGGCTGATGTACCTCTGGGAGACGTGCAATCTTGCTGAGGCAAGAGCAGCACTTGGGCAACTCCCACTTGCACTCATGAGGGGCCACTCCATGAGCTTTCCTCTCAAAAGGGAGCATGGAGAGGAGACAGCTGGGTTTGAAGCATTACCCCACCCAAACAGATTTTATACACTCGTAGCATCACGATGCACACCCTACCAGCACCTCCCTCACTCTTCATATACGTCTATTAAAGGAATTTCCTGTCGTGGTACAGCCTGCCAGCTGGAATACAGAATTCAGCTGGAATAAAGGATTTCATCATCTCTTCTCCGTGAAACGTTAAGTACCACTCTTCCAGAGTCTTTTCCCAGAACACAGGCTTCCTTGAGAGGATAGGGAGACATTTTCTTTTTTTTAAAAGCCATTGATGAGACATTGGATTGTAAGCAGCCCCTGCTGAACAGGCTGTCTTTCAGATATATGTGTATTAGTTAAAATAGCGTATTGGAGTTTACTTTAGACATGCCTGGGCCTCCCCCCTTCCCCAGTTCTGTAGCACTGATTTTCAAAATGGGGCTCAGACTGCAGGAACCATCAGTGATCAACTCCTGGTGCAAACATTGTTGGGCTGAACCAAGTTTCAGGCTACGTGAAGTTGTATCACCTCTCTCTACAAGCAGCACCACGGCAGGTCCTCGGCTGAAGCGTTTAAGAATTCCAGTTGTATTTTTATGGGGAGGGGGAAGATGGTTAAGTTTGTAGCTGAGCCTTAACCTCTGCCCAGAGTTAGGGTAAGATCAGGTTCCCAGAGGAGCTCAGTGTCCTCTGCATGTCAGTGTCAGTGTGCGCTGGTGTCTGTGCGGCAGCGTTTGTTCGGTGTGGGACTGTTCCCTCAGAGGCTGGATGTTGGTGTTCAGTTGGGAGGTGAACGTTCTGGATTTTAGGGTGACACTCTCCAAAGGGTTATATATATATAAAAGGGGTTTTTTAATTGCTTGCCCGTAATCTTTATACAATAACTATATCAACTGGTCTTCACTAATTTTGCCTGGATTTAATATGTTTTCTCCTCTTTAACTTTTTTATGCATGTCAGTTGTGCCTGTTTTTTACACCTCCAACCTCTTCACAGTCGTACTGGGTGACCTTAGATGTCTTTGCCAGCCATGATGACTCTGTGATTCACTTCCCTCACTGTCACACTCTCCAACTTCAGCACTTTTACTGTTTTAACCCTTCTCAACATCCTCCAGCTCCCACAAGTCCTCTGCCACCCAGTGAACTCCCAACACCCCATTTGAGCTACAACCTTCCTTCGGTCAGTTTTACGCTTCAACATCACACCCAGTAACAGGTTTGTGCTGCCCGTGGGAGAAACGTTTGTCGCGCCAACGAATAGGCCCAAACGGGTCCTTCAGCCAAGCACAGTTTATTTACGCTCTGGCAAGAAGGGGTGACCTAAACAAGCAGGCGCACCTCATAGTAAGGGAACTGTTTATATTCCCTGTTCCCGACACAAGGTTCCCTCCCCTGTTTCCCCACTGCCTGGGTACTCCAGGGTTTACAATCTATCCGACGCTTCTAATTCCCATATACATTTCCCGCCCCTGTTTACACATTCCATTCTAGGCATTTACTTTTTACCTTTTAAGGTTAAATTCTGACCTTTCTTGCCTCCTTGGCTGTCTTTCCAAGCACCAAAATGATTTATATCATCTGGTGCTATCCTGCCTCGAGGAGTAACATAGAAGTGACCTTGTTCTGTCTTTACCGCGGGCCTTATGTTCTTCTCCATGTTCAGATATCTCAGCTCCCCCAGATGCAGCACAATCAAGTCCCTCAGTTTCTTGGACCATAAACCACCTCAGTGTCCTTGGAATGCCCAGGTATCTCACTTCTCTCTGCAGTCAGCATAAAGTTTCTTTTCACGACGGCAGAAAACAACCTATTATCTTCCTAACACGAGGGTGCGAAAACAACATTTCGCTTCTAACACTAGGACCTGTCAGCATTAGTGCTGTGCAGTTCTTCTCATTCCTACCGGCTCTGATGAGGATGCTGCTCTGTCTCCCCAGCACACGGCTGGAGGGGCTGAGCCCAGCTCCAGCCTCTCCCCTCACCCCCAGCGTGCGGCAGCAGCAGCGGGAGCTGTGCCCAGCCCAGGCACACGCTGAAGGGCTGTAAGGAGCTGCAAGGAGCTAACGAGCAATGCCAGCAAAGCAAAAGCCATCCCAGCTCTGTTGCCACGGAATCTTTTGTGCCACTGTTGGAGCTTTCAGTTCAATGATTTCTGTTGTCACTAACTTCGTAACAAAAGTTTTACAACTTCTTCATTAAATCGTTCTCCTTTGGGTCACTGAATTATTGCTGCAGCAAGCTACTACCAAAAATATTGGTCTGAGTGTTTCCATCTTTTCCCCAGCGTCTCCATCATGTCTTGTTTCCTCCTGGCCTCAACCATGAGCTTGCTGGGCTCTTTTCCACACACATCACCAGCCTCCCCGTTGCCCCCTTTCCCTGGTCACAATGCAGGCGTTTGGAGGTTCCATCACAGCCGCGTCTTCTACCTTTTAGGACAGTCCCTTGTCCCCTGCCCCCTTTGTCCCAACCTGCCATGTCACAAGTCACTTCAGCTCTGGGGGAGACACCTCAAGTGCCACAAGCCACACTGCGAGTCTCTCAACTGTGGCAGTTGCCTTTGGCACTGAAGGGCCTCTCCGGTTACAGCAGCAACAGAAAGATTACCCTGAATTTTCTACTTGAACTGCCCAGGGAAACAAACCACAACAACAAAACCTTCCTGGGTTTCCTTCGGGATAAATACAATCTACGTGTGAGCCAGGAATTCCAGGCTGCCATACTGCAAGTACAACAGCAGTTTTCTTCAACAAAAGTGATGACAGACCTGTCAGGTTAGGGTGACAAGCCCTAAGAAAGGAGATGATCCGCAGGAAGAGAGCTTGGAACCTCTCTTGTGAACAAGCTGCTACTTACACTTGGTGAAACCTGGTCCCAGCTTCCACCAGTCTGTCACCACCCTCCCTGGGGCAGGCATTGCTGGGTGGCTTTTCCATCTCCTGGGGACTCCTGGGTCCTAGCTGAGATGCTCCACAGCAGAGCCAAAAACCCCTTACCAAAAGGAGGGGGAGAAAAAAAAAAAAAAGGATGGAAAAAAGCCTCAGGGGTGGGTCAAGCTGGTGTTCCCAGCTGTGCTCAGTTTTCAAGCCCATTAGGGGAGTCAAAGATAAAATAAGCTCATGGAAAGTGGAAAAAAGCAGAAAAACACCAAGTGTTTCAACTGGCTCCTGCTTTTGCAAAACACGGTTAATTCTGAGTAGGAAAATATCTCTGGCAACACCTGCCAAGGAACTGAAAACAGCCCTTGTCAGCACAGGCAGAACCTGCTAAATAGACGTTTCTGTCCACACACACCCAGCCCCCGTGCATGAAGATAAAATAACCAATCAGCTAGATTGTGGCCGTGGGCGTTACGCCAAGCTGGGACCCTGCTCTTCTGGTGCACCTTTCCCACCACAGCTCCAGCCAAGATGGAACAACTTAGTAACGTGGTACTCGCATCCGCAGGGAAACATGACAACAAGCTGGATGCTCACCAGCACACAGATGTCCTGCTTCTGAAGGCCACACCAAGCTTCTAACCACCATCTCCTACCCAGACCGAGGGGCTTGGTTAGTTGTCAGGACCAACCACTGTGCTTTGCTGTTCAAAGCCGTGGGAAGGAGACCACATGAAGAGCTGCTCTACAGCTTTCCAGGGTGAAAAGCTAAAGCAGGTTCAGCTGTCAGGAGAGTCCCAGGGAAAGCAGGCAGGCATAGTTCATCCCTGGAGGACGGCACGTTGAGAGATGACTGGGAAGGCCGGGCATCCTTGCTCTGGCGTCGCTGTGGATCTCGCCCTGCTGCTGGGATGTCCAGGAGCGTGTGCTGTCGCAGTCCCTTGACGTGGTTTCACTGCCCCAGATGGTCAAGGTCTCTGTGTCACTGAGGTAGCCTGGCGGCCCAGGGTTGTGGGTGGGGTAAACAAGGAGGGGTTCTGCAGAAAAGGCTTTCAAGTCTCTGGACTCAGAGCACTCCAGGTACTTTGCTCTAAACAAGAGAGAAGGATGATCAGTAACCACATGCCCGTTCAGCAGTGCCACTGCTTGCAACTTGAGACACCAGCCAGCACACCCAGCAAACAGGTCCCAGGAGGGGAAGTAGCTGCTGGGGTGGAGTCTGACTCTCTGCAGCCAGAATCACCAGCCTTACAGAATCACAGGATCGTTCTGGTTGGAAAAGCCCTTTAAGACCAACCATAGCCAAACTCTATCAAGCCCAGTGCTTAAACCATGCCGCTCAGTACCACATCTATACAGCTTTTAAACACCTCCAGCAATGGTGACTCAACCACCTCCCTGGGCAGCCTGTTCCAGTGTCTCGTTACCTTTTCAGTTAAGCAGTTTCTTCTCCTAACCAATCTAAACCTCCCCTGGCGCAACTCAAGACCATTACAACCACCCACAACCCGTACAAACAAAGCCTCCATTCACAGAGACATCATAACTAGTGAGGTCATAATGGATGACATCATAATGGGTGATGTCATAATGGGTGACTTCATAATGGGTGACGTCATAATGGATTATGTTATAATGGGTCATAGTTGGTAATGTCATAATGGGTGACGTCATAGTTGGTGATGTCATAATGGATGATGTCATAATGGATGATGTCATAATGGGTGACGTCACAATGGATTATGTCATAATGGGTGACGTCACAATGGATTATGTCATAGTTGCTGACGTCATAATGTGTGAAATCATAATGGGTGATGTAATAATGGATGATGTCATAATGGGTGACATCATAACAGATGATGTCATAATGGGTGACGTCATAATGGGTGATGACATACTTGGTGACATCATAATGGGTGACATCATAATGGGTGACGTCAGAATGGATGATGTCATAATCGGTGATATCATAAAGGCTGATATCATAATTGGTTGTGTCATAATGGATGACGTCATAATGGGTGATTTCATAATTGTGACGTCATAATGGATGACATCATACTCGGTGACATCATAAGGGGTTACGTCATAATGAATGTCGTCATAAGGGATGATGTCATAATGGGTGACATCATAATGGATGACATAATAATGGGTGACATCATAATTGGTGATGTCATCATAATGGGTGATGTCATAATGGATGATGTAATAGTTCGCGGTATCCTAATGAATGTTGTCATAATGGGTGAAGTCATAATGGATGACGTCATAATGGGTGACGTCATAATGGATGATGTCATAATGGGTGACATCATAGTTGGTGACATCATAGTTGGTGACATCATAATGGGTGAGGTCATACTGGATGTTGTCATACTGGATAACGTCATAATGGGTGATGTCATAATGGTTGATGTCCTTATGGGTCATGTCATAGTTGGTGACGTCATACTGGATTATGTCTTAATTGATGACATCATCATGGATGATGTAATAATGGTTGATGTTATATTTGGTGACGTCCTAATGGCTGATGTCATAGTTGGTGATGTCATAATGGATGACGTCATAATGGATGATGTCATAGTGGGTGATGCCATTACGGGTGACATCCCAATGTATGACATCAATAACTTGACATCATAATGGGGGCATCACTGTCACGAGCCGGTACCGGGGGCTCCCGGCTGTCAGGATCCTTTTGCGACTGCCCCTCCCGATGTGGAGGGGTTTGTGAATGAGCCCGAGGGTCACACGCGGCGCTGCCTCTCACGGAGGAATGGCCACCGCGGGGCCGTATTTCAGGGGGGGAGTTAGAAAGCACCCCCACCCCACCACGCTCAGAAATTGCCTCTGAAGCCAAGGTTTGCTCCACAAACTGATCGGTTTATTAAGGGTTAACACAAACTGAGGGAGGGTGTTTAGGGACAATGCAAATGTGAATGGCTACCAGGGATATCAATATGTGTGTGGTGAGAAAGTGTCCTTTAGGGAGGCAATGCAAGAGGTCCTGAGCTTTTGAGGGAGAGGGTTAAGGACCAAAGGAAGGAGGGAAGGAAACCCGACGTCAGTCCTGCTGAAGAGGTTGTGCTGTGTGTGTGTGTGTGTGTGTGTGTGAAGTGGTGTCACCCCCAGCCTGTCCCCAGGCTCCGTTCCCAGCGGCAGGGTTGGTCGGTGGCCCCTTCTGGCGACCCCAGGGCTCGGGACCCCGGCACGCTCGGCGCTGAGGCTCAGGCTGGACCCGGGGCAGGCAGGCAGGGTCCCAGCACCAGTGTCCGCAGCAGGGGGGTGTCCCAGGCAGAAAGCGTCCGAACGGGCCTCAGGGAGGAGGGAAGGGCCCACCTGCTGCCCTCGCCCCTTTGATACCCCCTGACCCACCTGTCCAGTCAGTGTCACTGTCCAGAGCCAACGAGCATCCATCAGCCCCACGTTAGGGCGGTGACTGCCAGGGGCACAGGATGGCTTGTTGTCCATCCTTTCTGTCCCGGGCCACAGCTGTTGTTTTGGGTTCCGTTGTCCTTGAGAAGCAAGTCTGTTTTAGTTTGTTAGCTGGGGATAATCAGGAGAGGCCTTCGCTGGCTGAAAAGGCATTTTGTTTAGACTGATGTGGGGAAGAAAATAACAGTTTCTCACAACCCCTCAACAATCCTGGATAACAGGGGAGGTCCCAGATGACTGGAGACTTGTCAATGTGACCCCATCTACAGGAAAGGCCTGAAGAAGGGTCCTTGTCATCCTGACCTCAGGACCAGGGAAAATCCTGGAGAGGCTCATCCTGAGTGAGCTCAGGTGGCAAGTGCAAGGCAGCCATGGGATCAGGCCCAGCCAGCAGGGGTTCAGGACAGGCAGGTCCTGCTTGACTAACCTGATCTCCTTCTATGCTCAGGTGACCCGCCTGCTGGATGAGGGAAGAGCTGTGGACGTTGTGTCTCTGGACTTTGGAAGGGCCTTTGACACCATCTCCCACAGCCTCTCCTCGAGAAGCTGGTGGCTCAGGGCACAGACAGCTGCACTCTCTGCTGGGTACAAACCTGGCTGGCTGGCCCAGCCAGAGAGTTGTGGTGAATGGGGCTGGATCCAGCTGGCGGCCAGTCCTGTTCAGTGTCTTGATGAATGACCTAGATGAGGGAATGGAGGGCTTCCTAAGGAAGTGTGCAGATGACACAAAGCTGGCAGGAAGGGTTGATTTGCTGGAGGGTAGGAAGGCTCTGCAGAGAGACCTGGACAGACTGGATGGATGGGCTGAGGCCAATGGGATGAGGTTCAACAAGGCCAAGTGCCGGGTCCTGCACTTTGGTCATAACAACCCCATGCAAAGCCACAGGCTTGGGGAAGAGTGGTTGGGAAGCTCCATGGTGGAGAAGGACCTGGGGGTGCTGGCTGACAGCCGACTGAACATGAGCCAGCAGTGTGCCCAGGTGGCCAAGAAGGCCAAGGGCATCCTGGCTTGTATCAGGGATGGTGTGGCCAGCAGGAGCAGAGAGGTGATGGTGCTCCTGAACTCAGCCCTGGTGAGGCCACAGCTTGAGCAACGAGCATCCACCCCTTGCTGCTTCCGTCACCTTTTCCCCAGCGTTGCCCTGTGGAACACAGCCCTGGAGCCGGGCGGCACAGGGACCTTGACCCCGAGGGGCAGCTTCAGCAGCTCCGCGTCCATCAGCCCAGCAGCTCCTTGTCCTGCTGCTGCCTTCTGTGCCCGGCCGAGGAAGAGAGAGACAATCTCTCCACGGCCATTGTCACTCAGCAGCCAGAACAACCACCCTCCCCAGCACTGGCCTCTCACCACAGCTGACAGAGATTGCTTGTCCCTCCCACAGGGACACATTGTCAGCAAGGGCAGGAGTCCCTGTTTGCCCTGTGCAGACAAGACCTGAGCATGAGCATCATGTGCGGGTGCTGAGATGAACCCCAGTGAGCACAACCCCCCAGCTCTTCCTGGGGGGCTGTGAGGGTCTGTAGGACAGACAGTGTCTCCAGGTCACCCCATGTTGACAGCAACGTCCCCTGGAAACCACCTGGATGCAGCTGAGGGATGTGCTTCCTTGAACCAAGGGCCACCAGCCTGTCCCAGCTGCTGGCCACCATCGCTGCCCACAGGGCTGTGAGTCCTATTTTGTCAGCCTGTTGCACCTGGGAGTGTTTCCTGCTGGTGGCCACAGCCTGCCTTCAGGGCTGGGCTTGCTGTCACCTGCCTCTGTCTGCAGGATTCATGGGCTGTGTCACCCTTTGACTCAGTTTGACAACAATGCTCTCGATCCCCTCCCCCTCCCTCCCAGGTAGGGAAGGAGAGAGAGAAAAAAAGAGACTTGGCTAGATTGAAAACTGAACTGTGCAGCTTTATTTAGAATGCTAATATGTGATATGAGAGTATATATATATATATATATATATATATATATATGTGATTATACAAAGGTGTGGTAGAAGCCTCTCGCCTCCCCCCACCCCCAGCAACTCCCACAGCACTTCCCTCAGACGAGACAATTCCGAGGAATCCTGAAGCTGCTCCTGGAGAAAGGCAGAGAGTTACGAGGGTCAGGAGGG
Source organism: Apus apus (assembly GCF_020740795.1). NCBI lineage: Eukaryota > Metazoa > Chordata > Aves > Apodiformes > Apodidae > Apus > Apus apus. Next base: position 10,557 of record NW_026248879.1, read on the forward strand.
CTGGAGGTCGATGGGTGATGATGATGGGCAGATGGTGTTTTCCCAGACGCCGGCCACGAACGGAAGAGAGAGAGAGAGAAGAAGGAAGGCAGACAGAGAGGCGAAGCAGGAATGAAGGAAGTAAGTTTTCTTCTGTCATCTCCGACCTTCCCCTGAGCCTACGTAGATATATGGGATGGAATATCCCTGGCCAGTTTTGCTGTTCGTCTAACCCAGCCTCCCACGGGGGGGCCACAGATCCCCCCGCAGTGTCTGAGCCGGCAGAGCAAAGGCACGACCTTGAGAGCCCAGCAATTACAAAAACATTCCAGTGTCTTATCAACCTAGTAGAACACGCAGTTGCTAGTCGAAGAAAGCTCACTGAAATGAAAAAAGGAATCAGCAAAAGAAAAACTGGCTTCATCCTGGCTCAAACCAGGACACAGAAGAAGGAAAGGGCCTGAGCTTCTGGTTCTCCTGCTTTTGTAGAGTATGGCAGGAACAGGGGGAATATTGACCCATCCTTGTTCCAACCCTCCCGGATCTTTCAGGGAGTTAAGGACCCTCTCTCTAGTTCCTCTTACAGGTGCTCAACACCAGGCCAGAATCACTCAAACCTAAACACCCCTGACCCAGGTGCCATTGCCTGCTCAGGACCGACCTTCCAGCCCATGAATCCTGCAGACAGAGGCAGGTGACAGCAAGCCCAGCCCTGAAGGCAGGCTGTGGCCACCAGCAGGAAACACTCCCAGGTGCAACAGGCTGACAAAGCAGGACTCACAGCCCTGTGGGCAGCGATGGTGGCCAGCAGCTGGGACAGGCTGGTGGCCCTTGGTTCAAGGAAGCACATCCCTCAGCTGCATCCAGGTGGTTTCCAGGGGACGTTGCTGTCAACATGGAGTGACCTGGAGACACTGTCTGTCCTACAGACCCTCACAGCTCCCCCAGGAAGAGCTGGGGGGTTGTGCTCACCGGGGTGCATCTCACCGGGAAGGCTGGAGAGGGACTTTATTTCAGGGCCATGCAGTGACAGAATGAGAACGGAAGAGTTTGAATGGAAAAAAAAGGTTTTTTTTATAGATTTCACTAAGAAATTCTTTCCTGTGAGGGTGGTGAGACACTGGTGCAGGTTTCCCAGAGAAGCTGTTGCTGCCCCAACCCTGGAAGTGTTCCAGGGCAAGTGGGATGGATCTTGGAGAAACCTGATCTAGTGGGAGGTGTTGCTGTCCATGCAGGACAATAGAACTAGATGACCTTCAAGGTCCCTTCCACCCCAGCCCACTCTATGACTCTGTGCAATGCAGGTCAGTGGCAGTGTCTCTCTGGCTGGCATGCTCAGGAGATCCTGGTGCCAGGCAGCCTGCAACCCTGGGAAAGTGGGAAGGGAACAGCTTGGATATGCCCAAGTGCTGGTGCTCCCTGGCAGTGCTGTTGTGCAGCCCTTACCCTGCCCCTCTGCACAGAGGCTCTGAGAAGGTCTCCAAGGAAGGATCTCTGAGTGGCTGGAAGGTCTGGATTCTGTTTAAACACACAGAGAGCACGGCTCCTAATTTACACAGTCTCTGGGTCAGACATAAGCTGGACAGACAGAGAATTAGAAAGGGCACAAGTACTGACATTCCTTTATTGACAACATTAGAAAATGACCAACAGAGCAAAAAAACTCTGTGAAGTTGATAATCAAACCCCAGAAAAATGAGCAAAGATGGGCAGGACATAAAAAGACAACAATCAGCAGTGATTTGCACAAGAAGACAAACGACTGAGCACTTCTGAGAATCCTCCAGTCACCACTTTCTGCACAGCATCCTGGAGCTCCTGGTTCCTCATGCTGTAGATGAGGGGGTTCAGTGCTGGAGGCACCACTGAGTACAGAACTGCCACCACCAGGTCCAGGGATGGGGAGGAGATGGAGGGGGGCTTCATGTAGGCAAAGATGGCAGTGCTGATAAACAGGGAGACCACAGCCAGGTGAGGGAGGCAGGTGGAAAAGGCTTTGTGCCTTCCCTGCTGAGAGGGGATCCTCAGCACAGCCCTGAAGATCTGCACATAGGACACCACCATGAAGACAAAACAGCCAAATGCTAAACAGGCACTAACCACAAGAAGCCCAAGTTCCCTGAGGTAGGAGTGTGAGCAGGAGAGCTTGAGGATCTGGGGGATTTCACAGAAGAACTGTCCCAGGGCATTGCCCTGGCAGAGGGGCAGTGAAAATGTACTGGCTGTGTGCAGCAGAGCATTGAGAAACCCAGAGGCCCAGGCAGCTGCTGCCATGTGGACACAAGCTCTGCTGCCCAGGAGGGTCCCGTAGTGCAGGGGTCTGCAGATGGCCACGTAGCGGTCATAGCACATGATGGTGAGAAGATACCACTCTGCTGAGATGAAGAAGACAAAGAACAAGAGCTGTGCAGCACATGCTGAGTAGGAGATGGCCCTGGTGTCCCAGAGGGAATTGGCCATGGCTTTGGGGAGGGTGGTGGAGATGCAGCCCAGGTCGAGGAGGGAGAGGTTGAGCAGGAAGAAGTACATGGGGGTGTGGAGGTGGTGGTCCCAGGCGATGGTGGTGATGATGAGGCCGTTGCCCAGGAGGGCAGCCAGGTAGATGCCCAGGAAGAGCCAGAAGTGCAGGAGCTGCAGCTCCCGCCTGTCTGCGAATGCCAGGAGGAGGAACTGGCTGATGGAGCTGCTGTTGGACATCCCAGCCCTTTCCTCAGGAGCTGCTGCCAGAGGAGGAAAGCACACTCACAAGTCAGGACAGCCCTGAGCAAATCTCTCCCCATTCCCTCCCTTCACACCCCAGCCCCTGAAAACAGAAATTGTCTCCTTTTTTACAGAACCTTCTTGGATCTCCCTGGCTGGAGCTCTGGTCATGTGGGTCAAGTGTGCTGTGAGGAGCTGAGCTCCCAAGGAGCTCTCCCTGCTCCACAGCAGGGGGGAGCTGGGAAAAGTATGTCAGCTTCAAAATTACCCTCTTTTCCTCATCTGTGATCCACTTGTGCATATTCCTGTAGGAGAACCTCCACGAAACTCCTACAGCTGTGGTGCCACCAGCAGAGCTGGCTGGTCCCAAGCCCTCCACCCCAGCATGTCCAGAGAACCTCAGCTGGGCTGGGCCCAGCGGTTTTGCTGCCCTGGCCACAGCTGCCTGAGAGCTCCTGCAGAATGGGTGTCTGAGCTGCACCTTAGACACCCTTGTCCTTAGGGAGCCTGAGGGGAAGGGCAAGGACAGCACAGGCAGCAGGGCCAGATGGAGAAATGCCCCGATGCTCCCAGAGAGGGAGGACAGGCACCCTGAGGTGGCACTTGGACGCTTCTCCTCCGCAGGGATCAAGCTGCTAAGCAGGTGACTCAGGCTGAGATCCCAGTGCCTTGGAGCCAGGAGCTCTGCTGTGGAGCAGAGGAGACCAAGGGCTTGCTGCGGGGAAGGGACCTGACTGCAGCTGCTCCTGCTGGAAGCTGTCCCCACCTCTCCTCCCTGGCCCTGCTCACAGCCCCATCCCACCCAGCCTGTGCTCAGCTCTGCCCTGCAGAGCCCTCCTGGCAGCAGGACCCTGCCCAGGGGCAGCTCTGTGCTGGCCACTCCTGAAGAGGAGACCAGATCAGCCCTGGGGAGAGCACAGAGCTGAGGGCAGTGCTTCCTGCAGGCAGAGGAAAGGCTGAAGGCACTTTCTCAGGGGCCTTGACAAACCTGCTCCTCTCTCCCTGCAAAGCTGCAGGAGTCTGGGTCTCCTGTCCAAGCCAGCAGCTCCAGGACTGGTTCCTCCCCCCGCACAGAGGGGCATGCAAAGAGACACTCACCATGCCCAGGGCTGTGAAGATGTCTCCTTCAGCAGCTCTCAGCCCTCCTGCCCCTCCTGCCTGCCTTTATCCTCTCTCCCTGCCTGGCTCCTCTCCCCTGCTGCCTGCAGGCAGTGCCCTCAGCCCCTGCTGGGGCTCCTCTCCACAAGGCAGGCTCAGCTGCACACTCCCAACTTTCTGCAGCATTAATGGGTCCCAGGGAGGACCATTACCAGGAAAGGCTGCACAGGGGCTGCTTAGAGCAGGAACCTGGAAGCACTCATGGCAGGCAGGGAAAGGCCATGGCAAGGTGGCTCTGATGAGCAGTGCAGCTGAAGAAACCTCTCCAGAAGCCAGAGTCAGGTGCAAACTCCAGAGTTTCTGGCAGTGTGAAGGGGTCCCACTGAGGGACATCCCTGACAAAGCTGCCTGGGCTCTGGTGAGAGCAGGAACCTTGAGGCCCTGCTGACAGGCAGGCAAAGGCAAGGACAAGATGGCAGCAGCTGCAGAGAGAAGCTTCACAGCCCAGGAGATCAAGACCTGGGCTGGGGGCTCTCAGCCATGGCTGTGCCCCCAGCTGTCCCCACCACAGGCTGTCCTACAGTGTCTGAGTCCTGCAGCTCTTTCCCTGCAGGCTGTGGACATCCCCCTGCTTCCCAAACTGGCCACCCATTGTGATGCCATGGACATACATCCCATTTAAGGCTCTACTGCCCCATTGTGATGTCATGGCCATACATTCCATACAAGGCCATATGAAGTACTGAGGCCTGAACCAAAGAGGACCTCTAGATGAATCTCACAACCCAGCACTATATATAGATGTATATTTTTATTACAATCTCTGAATACGTGGTGCAACACTTACTGTGTAGCTGTAACCAGCAGACAGATCTCTCTTTATTTAGAGGCACGCTGCAGGGCCATGAAACCAGACATCTGGCCTTGGGGAGACTGATGTGGTTCAAGCCAAAATAGAGAGAGATACCACCCACCCACCCCCCTTTGGCCCAGCCAGTCACTAGGCTGGTTTTGAAATGAGTCCCAGTGTCTGACTCAAGTCTTCCTGGAAGGACCATCTCCTTCATTCCTTCTATTTAGCAGTCCTTGTACACATCTCAGGAGAACAGCAGTGGGTTTATTGTCTCAGGTTCTCGTGTCCTCTTTATAAGATCACACTAGAGAGACCACAGGTGGCATCCAAGTGGGTCCTGCCTCTCTTGCTGCTGTCTCCTAGCAGGACGTGTCCCCTTCATGGCTGCAGCACCAGCCTTCCCAACTCTCAGGCATCTTATTCCTTCCCTCAGTCATTTCTTCCATGGCTGAGGTGTGGAACTGATGGGGATCAGAGATCATGTCTCCATACTGTCGTGCTTTGAAAGCCACTTCACTCACAGTTGGTCTTTTGTAGTTTCCAAATCATCCCCTGAAGGTCTCCAGAGCTGCTCTCAGTACCCCAGGTGGGTCTCACCAGAGCACAGCAGAGGGGCAGAATCCCCTCCCTCACCCCGATGCCCACACTTCTTTTGATGCAGCCCAGGACATGCTGGGTTTCTGGGCTGTGTCCTGATTTCAATATTAAAGCTGAATCCCAAAAGCCAGAGGACAGAATTGCTCTCTGTTACCCCCCTCCGTCCTCCCAAGGGAAGACAGAAGGGGAACAAGGAAGAGAGACTTAAATTTTGGAAACTGAAACTAGAAACAAATTTACTGCAGCACAAGTTGAAAGGGTAAAACGTGGGGGAAGAACAGGGAAGTACTTGTATACAAAACCCATCTGGATGATGGCAGGGATATGGGACAGGCAGGGCTGCTCCAGGGAGAGGTCCACAGCTCCTCACAGCACCCGATGCAGGTGGATTCTGGAGCAGCTGGGAAGCCAAAGGAACCAGCAGCAGCCCCGGCAGGGAGAAAGGAGCAGGAAGGGAGAAGGGCCCTTATTCCAGCTCTCCTGGCTTGGATAGATTGTGACAGGGAGGGGGTGGGAATACTGACCCTTCCAGTCTTTCAGGCTCCTCAGGACCCTCTCTCTCTGTTGGTGTCCAACACCGTGCCAGGGTGTCCCAAACCATAACATCAAACCCCTTATTCCAAACCACTTCCCATCACAATCATTCACCAGGTTGTGAACTGTCCTTGTGCAACAGAGTTCATTGGGTCCAGGCTCTGGATTTCCATCCACCGTGGCAGTCTCTCAGGGCAGAGGAGGTGTCACAGGGTCCCTTGGAGTTCATGCTCTTGTTCTGCAGGTTCTCCTTGGGTTCCACTCTGTTCTCCTAGAGACATAACACTGAAAACAATTTATCACTGTCATGCGGTAATTAAAACTGTACAACCCAAACTAAATACTCTCAGCCAGGGTTAAGCTCCCCTGTGGAACACACTGAACTTCCCCATCCTCCTGCACTACCCGCCAAGTATGTCCAGAACCTTGAGCAGAGACAGCCCCACGGATGGGTTGGCCTCTGCCCAAAGCAGGGAACACCCAGACAGTTTTTCCCAGTAGATTCCTTTCACACACAACAGGGACTTTTCCCCCATCCACTCTATGTAAAAAGTTTGACTGGGCAGGCACGACTTGGTTGGCAGATCCCCTGGTGTTAAGTAGCCAAGGAGCTTCTGCCAGATGTTTAAACCAAGTTTTAACAGTCCCACCACCCACTGCTTTCAGGGTGGTTTTCAGCAGGCCATTGTAGCCTCCAATGTTGCCAGCTGCTGGTGCATGGGAAGGGATGTGGTACATCCACTCAATACCATGCTCTTTGGCACAGCTGTCTACTAAGCTGTTCCTGAAATGAGGTCCGTTGTCTGACTCGATCCTCTCAGGGGTGCCATGTCTCCATAACACTTGTCTTTCAAGGCCCAAAATAGTGTTAGGAGCAGTGGCACGAGGGACAGGATACGTTTCCAGCCACCCAGTGCTTGCTCCCACCACTTTAAGCACGCATCGCTTGCCGTTACGAGTCTGAGGGAGGGTGATGGAATCAACCTGCCAGGCTTCTCCATCCTTTATTGGCACCAACGTCCGTGGCACCACAAAGGCTTTACCCATCTGGCTTGTTTCCTTGGGGCACGTATGTCACAATCATGGATAACCTGTGCAATAGTACCCAGAGTTAAATCTAACCCTCGGTCACAGGCCCATGGATACGTTGCATCTCATCCTTGATGCCCAGACGTGTCATGGGCCCCCCAGGCTAAAAACAGTTCACCTCTGTGCTCCCCGTCCCAATCTGTTTGCAACACTTTAGCTGCCTGCTCTGCTTGATGGTTGTGTTTCTGTTCTTCAGTGCCCTGGCTCTTTGGTGCGTGGGCATCTACGTCCCGTCCCTTTACTGCCAATGTCTCTAATCAGGCAGCAATATCTTGCCACTGGGGTCGGCCCAAAGGGGCTTCCCCCTGTGCCGCCAATTGTCCCGTTTCCATCCCTTCAGCCACCCCCACAAAGCATTTGCTGCCATCCAGGAACCCGTGCAGAGGTAAAGTATTGGCCCCTGCTCCCGCCCTGCAATGTCCAGGGCCAGCTGGACGGCCTTTCCTTCTGCAAATCACCTCGATTCACCTTCTCCGTCCTCAGCTTGTGCAACCTGTCTCGTAGGACTCCAGACTGCAGCTTTCCACCTCCAATGACTTCCTGCAAGATGGCAGGATCCACCAGTGAAAAGAGCAAATTGCTTTTCATGCTCTGACAGTTGATTACCTGGGGCAGCCTCCTCTGCACCAGTCCCTGTCTCGTCCGGTGCCATTCCAAAATCTTTGCCTCTGGCCAGTTCGGAATCACCTCCACCCTGCCTGGGCCACTGGGGTCCCTCTTCCAGCTCGCTGTGTTATCAGGGCCATCCACTTGATCCAGGTGGCATGGGTGGCACGGTGTGTGGGTGAGGCCCTCCCTTTATCCATCCATTCCAGGACTGGCAGGCCAGGTGCTGGGAGGAGCGTTGCTTCTGCACCACTGACCTGGGAAGCAGCTCGCACTCCTTCACAGGCAGCCAGTATCTCTTTTTCACCTGGGGTATCATTGGCTTCTGAGCCTTTATACTGCTGGATCCAAAATCCCAAGGGATGACCTCTGGTCCCATCAGGTGCTTTTTGCCAGAGGTTCCAGAAAAGGCCACTGTGGGAAACTGTTCTTTTCTTCCCCACATCAGTCTAAACAAAATGCCTTTTCAGCCAGCGAAGGCCTCTCCTGATTATCCCCAGCTAAGGGACTAAACCAGACTTGCTTCTCAAGGACAACTGAACCCAAAACAACAGCTGTGGCCCGGGACAGAAAGGATGGGCGACAAGCCACCCTGTGCCCCTGGCAGTCACCGCCCTAACGTGGGGCTGATGGACGCTCGTTGGCTCTGGACAGTGACACTGACTGGACAGGTGGGTCAGGGGGTATCAAAGGGGCGAGGGCAGCAGGTGGGCCCTTCCCTCCTCCCTGAGGCCCGTTCGGACGCTTTCTGCCTGGGACACCCCCCTGCTGCGGACACTGGTGCTGGGACCCTGCCTGCCTGCCTGCCCCGGGTCCAGCCTGAGCCTCAGCGCCGAGCGTGCCGGGGTCCCGAGCCCTGGGGTCGGGGCCGGAGCCCCCTCCCCGTGTTGCTGCCGCTGGAGGGGAAACCAGCGGCCGCTGCACCCGCTGCCGAGAGGCTGCCCCTCCGACACCACGGACCTGCCGTCCTGCCTGGCCAGAAGGGGCCACCGACCAACCCTGCCGCTGGGAACGGAGCCTGGGGACAGGCTGGGGGTGACACCACCTCACACACACACACACACACACACACACACACACACACACAAAGCACAACCTCTCCAGCAGGACTGACGTCGGGTTTCCTTCCCTCCTCCCTCCTCCCTTTGGTCCTTAACCCTCTCCCTCAAAAGCTCAGGACCTCTTGCATTGCCTCCCTAAAGGACACTTTCTCACCACACACATATTGATATCCCTGGTAGCCATTCACATTTGCATTGTCCCTAAACATCATCCCTCGGTTTGTGTTAACCCTTAATAAACCGATCAGTTTGTGGAGCAAACCTTGGCTTCAGAGGCAATTTCTGAGCGTGGTGGGGTGGGGGTGCTTTCCAACTCCCCCCCTGAAATACGGCCCCGCGGTGGCCGTTGCTCCGTGAGAGGCAGCGCCGCGTGTGACCCTCGGGCTCATTCACAAACCCCTCCACATCGGGAGGGGCAGTCGCAAAAGGATCCTGACAGCCGGGAGCCCCCGGTACCGGCTCGTGACAGTGATACCCCATTATGATGTCAAGTTATTGATGTCATACATTGGGATGTCACCCGTAATGGCATCACCCACTATGACATCACCAATTATGATGTCATTCATTATGACATCATCCATTATGTCATCACCAACTATGACATCAGACATTATGACATCACCAACAATGATGTCATCCATTATGAAATCACCAATTATGACATCACCAACTATGACATCACCCTTTATGACATCACCAACTTTGACGTCACCCATTATGACGTCATCCATTATGACGTCACCCATTATGAAGTTGTGGGAAACTGTTCTTTTCTTCCCCACATCAGTCTAAACAAAATGCCTTTTCAGCCAGCAAAGGCCTCTCCTGATTATCCCCAGCTAACGAACTAAACCAGACTTGCTTCTCAAGGACAACTGAACCCAAAACAACAGCTGTGGCCCGGGACAGAAAGGATGGGCGACAAGCCATCCTGTGCCCCTGGCAGTCACTGCCCTAACCTGGGGCTGATGGACACTCGTTGGACCTTAAGAGGCGCAGGCACGCTCTACAGAGCGAGCAGTACAAAGTGATTTACGATGCCTACATGGGGGGAGACCTCAGCAGACTCGCAAATTACATCATGACTTTGGAAGATGGTACTCCTCTGTCTAAAGAGCTTAAAAAGGAGATTAAGAAACACGGGCTTGATTTCATCAATGCCCGAAATTTCTTTATCCTGGCCATGGTGGTGCAGCAACCAAAGGAGGGATTACAGCAAAGAACTGAAGGGTTACAGCGAGGGAATAAAGAGTTGCAGCAAAGAATTGAAGGGTTGCAGCGAGAAATTGAAGGGTTAAGAAAGCAGGGAAAGGAGAGAACTGGTGCCACCCTGTCTCACTTAGGTGATAAATGTGGGGAACTTGCTAATTTCGAGGATTCCTCAGGTTCTGGTAGTCAGGATACTGAGGTCTTGGATGACTTTAACACACTAAAGAAATGTAAGCCCGTAAACTCTGAGCAATCAGATAGGAAAAGTGTGAGTTTTCATTTCGGGACAGAAAAGCAGCGCCCGATTTTGGAATCAAAGCCACAGCCGCAAGAGCAGCAAGCCCCCGCACAGCTGCAGCCCCCCCTCTCCAGGGAGCAGGAGGAGGGACTAAGGGCAGATTTTAGGATATTACACGAGGCAGTTAAGGACTTCATGACACATAACACTCAAAGAATTAGCAGTTTGGAGATAAATGTCCATAAAGTTTCCACGATTGTGGACAATAGGTTTAGTGATTTGGAGATGGATATTCACCATAACATTTGAAGGATTGGTGAATTGGAGAAATATGTCCACCGACTTCCCATAAATAGGGACAAAGTCCCAACTAATTTACCTTCTCGCTATACCGGTTCTGAGGATGATGAGGAGGAGAGAATAGAGCATAAACAACTGCGCCCGGTTATGAGAACGACTTTTGCTCTTGATGAAGATACTGGTAGGAAGAAAGATAAGGTAGTCAAGGAAATAGCTTACACACCATTAGAATTGGCACAAATTAGAAAACAATACAGCAGGCGCCCATCTGAGACAGAAGCTGAATATGTAATGAGAGTGTCCCTCACAGGAGGAGACGAGATCAGATTAAGTGAACAAGAAGCTAGAGGGTTCTGGGGATCTGGAATTATTCTAACGACTGGAGAAGGGGGACACCCCTGGTCCCTAACCCAGCGAGCAGCTTTCTTTGTTGGCTCGACTGATCCCCTTAGCAGAGGAGAGCCGAGGACCCTGAGGGGGGGCTATTCTAACATTTTGGACAATGTCCAAAAGGCTGCTGCAATTCAAATGATTTATGACCATGATTTAATACCAGATCAAGAAAGTCCTATGAATCTTCGAGTGAAACCAGACAGAATGAAGGCCTTAATCAGGGGGCTCCCTCTGTTACTTAAAGAGGCAGCCGTGAAAATCAAACTTAGAATCGAAAAAGGAGATCTGCGAGGATTTACATGGTCGGATTTGGCCAAAGAATTGATAAAATACGGCAAGGAATATGAGCATACATCTGATTCTGAAGATGTTCCCAAGCCTTCTGCAGCCAGACAAAAGATTCGACCCTCCTATGCTGATGTGGCTGCCAGGGCACCCCGGGATCCTCCTAAGCAGCGGGAGAAATCACGGGGTGACTGGACAGTCGTGGATAGATCTAAAAACAACAGAAAGCCAAACAGCACCCATAAAAGCCAGTACCCTGAAAACAAAAGTGCTTCATCTCGAGGTGATGACAAAGGGCCCTATGCTAAGCCAGGCGTAAAGGTATCCCATCGAAGCTTTTGTCTCAGGATTATTCTTATCAGCTTCTGAAAGACCTGGTAGAAAGTTGGCCTACACAGCCCAGCTCAAGGTCTAATTCAAGAGACAGATCCAGGGAAAAACCCAACAAGTCGGGAAACTAAATAGCCCTCCTTCTGCCAAGAAAAAGAAATCAAAAAGAAAGAAAAAGAGACGGGGGGGGAGAGGAAAACCAAAATTTTGACATAGGAAATGAAAATGATCAACAGGAAAATGACAAACAATCAGGCCCTAAAGCTCCCAACCCTCCAAAAGATTGGCAGAATGTACTACGATTAGTTCAAAACAAAAATGGGGACTTGGAGCTTACTTGTGCTGTTGGGCCAAGACGCTATCCTGTAACATTTGTGGTGGACACAGGAGCACAGATTTCCACGCTAAAAGCTGATGTAGCTGAACAATGTGGTATTAAACCAGCTAAAAAGCCAATATATGTAAGTGGAGCATTTGGTAACTCTGCTTTACAAAAAACAGCTAAAGTCACTTTAAAACTACCAGGAGAGGAAGAATCGATTCGGACTGAAATGATTGTGGTTGACATTCCTTACAATTTGTTAGGAATGGATGTTCTCTTGGGCCGAGCGTGGAGAGACGAGAACGGTCACTACTGGAATTTTGGCACACCCACACTAAAGCTGAGGTTGCTACAACGTGCTCCCCGTCTGCCACAAAGTAGGATCACAAATATTGAACAGTATTCCATTCCTGTCGCTGCTAAGGAAGGCATCAAAGAAGTCATTTCTGATCTAAAACAAAAGGGCATTATTGTGCCCTGTCATTCACCATTTAACTCCCCAATCTGGCCTGTAAGAAAACCCAATGGTAAATGGAGAATGACAGTCGACTACAGGAAATTGAATGCCAATACAGATGCACTCACCGCTGCTGTCCCTAACATTGCTGATCTGGTGTTAGAGATCCAGGAAGCAGCACAGCCAGTGCTGGCCTCCCTGGGCATAAAGGATATGTTCTTCCAAATCCCTATTGATCCTGAGGACCAGAAGTATTTTGCCTTCACTTGGGATGGGGTGCAGTTCACTTTCACAAGGTTGCCCCAGGGATATAAACACTCACCCACACTAGCTCATCATGCGCTTGCGTGTGAACTGGAAAACATTCCAGAAATCAGAAATAATTCCAAGGTAAGAGTCTATCAATACATAGATGATGTGCTAGTAGGGGGCCAGAGTGAGGGGGAGGTAAAAGCAGTTTATGATGCCATCATCAAGCATCTCACCGATATGCAAATAGAAATCCCTGAAGAGAAAAAGCAACCTCCATCCCAAGAGGCAAAATTTCTGGGAATAAGATGGAAAGGGGGGACCTGGAATATTCCTTCCGATACTTTATCTTACTTAGGAGAGATAAAGGCACCCACCAATAAGAAAGAACTACAAGGAATACTAGGAACCTTCCAGTATTGGAGAAAGCATATCCCAGACCTATCCATCATAGCGCGTCCTCTTTTTGATCTATTAAAGAAAAATCGTCACTGGGAATGGGATCAATCTCATGATGAGGCCCTTGAACTGTTGTTATTGGAGGCGCAGACATACCAAACTCTGGGGCCCCTTCACCCGGAGGATCCAATAATAATAGAGTGGGGGTTTTCAACCAGTGCCCTATCATATCATTTTTGGCAACAGGGACCTACTGGGAGTACTCGACCAATTGGCTTTTACTCTCAGTCATTGAAAGATTCAGAAAAACGATATTCTGTTCTGGAGAAGGGATTGCTAACAGTGTGTACAGCACTACAAGAAATCAGCAAGATCATTAAAAAACAAAAAGTAATTCTTCGAGGCCCTTTCAAGGTAGTTAACCAAGTACTGTCTGGAAAGGCCCCTCCAGAAGGAATATCCCAAAAGGGTACAATCAGAAAATGGTATAGTCAAATTGAGTACTATTCTGGACTGTTCCAACTTGAAGAAGGCCCAGATAAACAATTGAAAATCCAGGAACAAATTGAATCTACAAATGAAAAGGATCTGATAATGAAACTTCCCAGTCCTACCAAAGAAGCCCCAGAATATAGAAGTGAACTGGTTAATGCTTGGTTCACAGATGCTTCATCCCAAAGAGAAGGGAAAACTTGGTTGTTCAAATCTGCTGCAGTTAAACCTGCCACAGGCGAACAAATCATAAACCAAGATAAGGGCAGTGCCCAAGTGGGAGAATTGGACACTGTTCTTAATGTTTTGGTTTAGACTAGATGATTGGTAAATCTAAGTGTTTTCAATGTGTGTATAATTTATTTGTTAAAACTAGTAATAATTAGTGATCATAGAGGTTTTGAAGATATGTTAGATTGTTAGACATGTGATTGTATATACTTATACTATATGGGAATTGTTCCCTTGTTCATACATATGTGTATTCCAGCCAACACCCACGGAGGGTGAGGATCAAATGTGGAGGAGAAGGATTTGGGCAGGAATCCAGATATAATATACATTTATGCCCATAAAACTTAACTTTACACCTTGCTGCCTTAAAAGCCACGGGGTGAGATGTGGGAAACTGTTCTTTTCTTCCCCACATCAGTCTAAACAAAATGTCTTTTAAGCCAGCGAAGGCCTCTCCTGATTATCCCCAGCTAAGGGACTAAACCAGACTTGCTTCTCAAGGACAACTGAACCCAAAACAACAGCTGTGGCCCGGGACAGAAAGGATGGGCGACAAGCCACCCTGTGCCCCTGGCAGTCACCGCCCTAACGTGGGGCTGATGGACGCTCGTTGGCTCTGGACAGTGACACTGACTGGACAGGTGGGTCAGGGGGTATCAAAGGGGCGAGGGCAGCAGGTGGGCCCTTCCCTCCTCCCTGAGGCCCGTTCGGACGCTTTCTGCCTGGGACACCCCCCTGCTGCGGACACTGGTGCTGGGACCCTGCCTGCCTGCCTGCCCCGGGTCCAGCCTGAGCCTCAGCGCCGAGCGTGCCGGGGTCCCGAGCCCTGGGGTCGGGGCCGGAGCCCCCTCCCCGTGTTGCTGCCGCTGGAGGGGAAACCAGCGGCCGCTGCACCCGCTGCCGAGAGGCTGCCCCTCCGACACCACGGACCTGCCGTCCTGCCTGGCCAGAAGGGGCCACCGACCAACCCTGCCGCTGGGAACGGAGCCTGGGGACAGGCTGGGGGTGACACCACCTCACACACACACACACACACACACACACACACACAGCACAACCTCTCCAGCAGGACTGACGTCGGGTTTCCTTCCCTCCTCCCTCCTCCCTTTGGTCCTTAACCCTCTCCCTCAAAAGCTCAGGACCTCTTGCATTGCCTCCCTAAAGGACACTTTCTCACTACACACATATTGATATCCCTGGTAGCCATTCACACCTGCATTGTCCCTAAACATCATCCCTCGGTTTGTGTTAACCCTTAATAAACCGATCAGTTTGTGGAGTAAATCTTGGCTTCAGAGGCAATTTCTGAGCGTGGTGGGGTGGGGGTGCTTTCTAACTCCCCCCCTGAAATACGGCCCCGCGGTGGCCGTTCCTCCGTGAGAGGCAGCGCCGCGTGTGACCCTCGGGCTCATTCACAAACCCCTCCACATCGGGAGGGGCAGTCGCAAAAGGATCCTGACAGCCGGGAGCCCCCGGTACCGGCTCGCGACACTCCCATTGACCCCCACTGATCCCACTGATCCCCATTGATCCCACTGATCCCCATTGACCCCATTAATCCTCATTGACCCCATTAATCCCCATTGATCCCATTGACACCCATTGCTGCGCATTGATCTCACTGACCCCCACTGATTCCCATTGATGCCACAGCCCCCCATTGATCTCCATAACCTCCCCATTGATCCCATTGACCTCCATTCATCTCATTGATCCCACTGACCCCCATTGATCCCATTAACCACCACTGCTGTCACTGACCCTCATTGATCCCATTGAGCCCCATTGATCCCCAATGACTCCACTGATCCTATTGATCCCACTGACCCCATTAACCCCCATTGACCCCTATTGATTCTCACTGACCCCCATTGATCCCCATTGAAGCCACAGCCCCCCAGCTAAATAGCCCCCCACGGACCCCACAGATCCCCCATTGACCCTATAGCCCCCCAGCCTCCCTGGCCCCCATGCACAGGGAGGGGCAGGCGGGGCTGGCAGCGGCGCTGGCGGCTGCATGTGGGGCTGGCCCCACACAGGGGGTGCAGAGGCTCCAGGGGCTCCAGTCTGACCAGTTCCCTGCACTGGGAGGGCACGGGGAGGCCTCAGCCCACCGGACCCCTATAGAGGGAGCCTATGGGAGAAGCTATAGGGTGGATGTTGGGTTCTATGGGGTGGCTATAGGGCAGCTATAGGGCTCCATAGGGCAGTACAGGGCAGCTCTAGAGTTCCATAGGACTCTATAGGGTGCTGTGGGCAGCTATAGGTCGCTATAGGGGAGGCTGACTCACAGGAACAGCCCTGGATGTTGTAGCAGGGCCGGAGCTGGATGGTGCCCCATAGATCCGTGGGGCAGGAGGAGCCCGGGCTCTGCCCCACACATCCCTGCATGTGGTGCTGCTGCCCCACGGCAGCCTGGCAGGCGGTGGCCGAGCCCCACGGCCGGCCTGGTGGCACCAGGTGGCACCCAGTGACACCCAGTGACACCCAGTGACACCCAATGGTGCCTGGTGGCACCCAGTGACACCCAGTGACACCCAGTGACACCCAGTGAGTCTGTAGGCGGGGCTAAGGCAGCAATCAGCCAATCAGACTCGTTCCTCTCCCAGTGGCTCGGCACAAGCCCCGCCCCCTCTGGCCTCCTCCAATCAGGTGAAGCACCATGTGGGCGTGGCCACCGGAGGGGGAGGGGCTATGGGGGTCACAACAGAGTGGGCCCAGTGACTCCCAGTAGCCCCCCCGTGACTCCCAGTCTCTCTCAGTCCCTCCCAGTTCATCGATTATCTCCCAGTTCCTCCCCTCCCAGTATCCCCAAGTCACCCCAGTGTTCCCAGTTCCCCCAGACCCCTGGTACCCCTGATCTCCCCATCCCCTCCCAACACCTCCCAGCATCCCTTCAGTGTATCCCAGTACCCCAGTGCTCCCAGCATCCCTCTAGTGTATCCCAGTATCCCAGTGCTCCCTGTCCTCTGCCCCCCATCCCTGCCAAATGTTCCCCAGTGCCCTCCCAGTATCCCCCCACTCCTCCTAGAGCTTCCCAGTATCCTCCCAGAGCCCACCAGTCACCCCTGTGACCCTGGTGCTCCCAGTTCCCCCCACCACCCTCCTGTACACCCCCAACCCCCACTGCCCCTCCCAGTTGTCTCCACTGCCCTCTCAGTATCCTCCCAGTGCTCTCCCAGATAACAGCCCCAAATCCCCTCCCTGGCACATCAAACACCCTTTACATTCACCTGAGCTTTCACCTGACCTGTCATTGTTTTCATTCTCTACTGTCCATTGGAAAACAAGGGGTGCAAAGCCCAGCTCAAAGTGACTCTGGACCAGCCCGTGTCAGGGCAGGGTCAGGCTTCCCCTGGCCCTTCTGGATTGGAGGGTCGAGCTGGTTCCCTGGCTGCTCCTGGGGAGAACTTGGCTTGTCCAAGATGCTCCTGGGCAACCAAAGGATCTCATCTCTTTCCCAAGGTCACTTCCCTGCAGCCACTGCCAAGGGAACAGCTCCAGCAGGGAGCACAGGCTGGCAGCAAAGCCCAGGGCTTGGAGCAGGACTCCAGAACGTGGGCAGAACCTGCTCCATCAACGCTGCCCTGCAGGGCCTGACCTGCACCCCCCTCTGCCCAACTACCTGCTCTGGGGAGCACAGCCCAGGTCCTGCATCCAGAGCTTCTTCCACCTCACCTTGGGACATCCTCCCTCATCTCCCACCCCAGTCGCTGCAGGTGCTTTGACATGTTTTCTCACCCCTTGCAGGACAGAACGACTCCCTTCTTCTCTCTCAGGCACAGGAGATATTCCAGGCTGGACAGGCAGGACGGCGCCCTCATCTTCCTGCGGTGCCCTCTCGACGCCACGCACAGCTGGTCTGCCTGAGAGAAGAGGCTGAGCACAAGCAAATCACCTTCTCCCTCTTCCCCAGCCCTTGGGGCTCTCGAGGGGCTCCCACCAGGCAAAACCTGGGACCTGGCTTTTCAGAGAAAGCAAAGCTCCTGGAGGAGAGAACTCCCTGCCTCCCCATTGCTTCCCAGCTGGGACATGTCTTCTCCCCCAGCCATGGCCCATCAGCCATGGGAGGGCTCCTTGCAGGCCAGCGACGAGCGGGGGGACCGGATGGACCCCCCGTCTGTGGAGCTTCCTGGTGCCCACCCACCTCCCAGCTCTCCAGGCACAGGCCTGTTCACAGCATGTCCAGCTGCTGAGGGCAGGACCAGCCCAGGGGCAGGGGGACCCAGGTCTCCTTCCCCAGGCCCTGGTGCCATCTCCCACCTGCTGCTGCTGTGCAGGCCTCCAGCAGAGCCCTCCTGGCTGCAGCAGAGCTCCTGGAGCAGCCGCAGCTCAGGGACCTTCTGCAGAGCAGAGAGAGAGGGAGGGTTGGAACCCAGCCCGTGCAGACCCTCCAGTGCAGCCCAGGCCTGCCCTCCAGGCTCTCCCACTGCCTCCCAGCCCAGACCCGTGCCCCCCAAACCCTCCTGCCCGCACCAAGGACACCCCCCAGGCCTCTCCCGCTCCCGGACAGGAGCTCGAAGGGCAGGGGGGTCAGTCAGGAGGCGCCAGGAGCTGACGGAGCTTCTTCTCCAGGAAAGGCGGAGAGACCTGGGGCGTCTCAGCCCGGAGAGGAGCTGGTGGTGACTCCTGCCGCTCCCGCCTCCTCCTGCCGCCTGCCCAGGGCAGCCCCGGGCAGCCAATCACAGGCAGCGGCGCCTCAGGGAGGGCGGGAGCCGGACCCCTGGCGGCCAATCACAGCCCGCAGCTCCTCAGGGCACAGACTGACAGCCCTCCCGCCCAATGGCGGCGAAGCCCTGAGCAGCTCTAAAGCGGGTTCTTGCTTGGGCTGGGGATCAGTCCTGCAGACACAGCCCGGCAGGGAAGGGCAACACGCGTTTGTGCACTTCAACATACACGTGTGTTTCTTGTCTGAGAGGGGGGCGGGATTATACAGAGTGATTCCCTGAGTTCATGATGATATTTAAATCATTTCCCCGCAGTCATTAACATCAAGCTACACCCCTCCCCATGTGCACTGCCTCTCGGGGCCGTGGGCAGGGGTCTCTGGGAGGAAGGCTCGTGGTCTGTGCTGAGCTGGGTCCTGTTGTTCCTCATGCTGACAGGCTGGCTGATGTACCAGTGAATCCTGCTGCTTGGGCTCTGCGGGAGACACAGCCCAGTTCAACACAGCACTTGTGACCAGCAGGAACAGGTTCTACTCTTCAGCACCATCTGGGTTTGGCCAGTTTAGCCCTGAAGTCTCTAACTCGGCTGGATTCCTGCTTGCTGGGAGGAGGAGGAGCTGCTTGCTGGGAGGAGGAGGAGCTGCTCCTGTGGAGCCCTTTTCCAGGTGCGGGTTTCCCGCCCCAAGGGCAGGAGGTCGCTGTGTGCAGGAAGGGGAGCAGCTCCTGGCCGCGCCGGGCGCCTTCCCTGCTGCTGGGGAACCTGAGGGCCGTGCAGGTGGGTCCAGCTGGTCCCAGCAGGTGAGGGGTGGGCGTCTCCACAGCCACCCCCAGGCCTCTGTGATGCAGGGCCTGTTGCCCGGACACCGCTGTGATGGGTCTGCATGGGGACCAGGGGGTATGTAAGGAAGCCAAGCCGTGGGGTGCCCACTGCCAGGAGAGCATCTCCCTCAGGAGGCAGCAGCTCCCCTGGACACCCGTGGCACGTCTCCAGCAGAGGACAGCCAAGATGTCCATGGAGAAGGAGCAGGCCCGTTCTCAGCTCAGCAAAGAGCTGCCAGGCCTGCAGCAGAGGCGGCAGAAGAGGAGCAGGGCAGGAGGAGAGGGGAGCCCGGGCACAGGAGCCGTCCCAGCGGGGACACGGGGGCTGCGGGCACAGAGGTCCCGCTCCCACGGCCTCTCTCCTCGGCTCCTCTTGCAGCCGGGCAGGCTGGCCCTGCAGGAGGGGATGGCCCATCAGCCATCCCTGCCACTGCTCCTCAGCAAGGCAGCAGCCCCTGGGCAGGCACCTGCAGCTGGGCGCCCCAGAGCTGCCCCCACCTGCCCCAGGCTGCCCCCTCTGCCCCCTGCACCCCCTGCCAGGGGCACGTCCAGCAGCGACCGACAGCCCGTCCCGTCTGCTGGGGGCATCTGGGCTGAGCGGGGCAGACGCCCCAGGGCCCAGAGCTGGAGACCTGTCCTGTCCAGCCCTGCAGCCTCTGCCCCAGCCGGGCAGGACACAGCCTGGGCCCCAGCCCAGGAGGCCATTGGCAGGGTTGTCAGCGGGCGCTGGGGACCCGTCCAGCAGCCGGTGGCACCGCGGGACCGGGCGGGCAGCTCGGCCAGGGCAGCCGAGGGTGGATGGGCCCCTGGGGCTCGGCCCCTGCCCGCTGCCCCCCGTGCTCCTCGGGCCACAAGAGCTGCCCACAGGGCCCCCGTGCCAGCTGCCCTGGGCAGGGAGGCAGGGCCAGGAGGCCGGGGAGCAGGGGCAGAGCACCAGTTGACATGCACCATGGGCCAGCCCAGCATCCCAGAGCAGCGGGTGGGTCCTGGAGCTGCTGGGGAACATCTGCCTGTCCAGCTGGTGCAGCTGGAGGTGCAGCAGAGGAGCCGTGGGGCCTGCAGAGAGCAGAGCCTGGAGCAGCCCAGCAGAGCCACCCTGCTCCAGCAGCAGGACATCCTGGAGGAGAGGCAGCTTCAGCAGCAGGGTGAGCAGTGGCATTTCTCCCTGGTGCAGTCTGTGCAGCTCCATGTCAGATCCAAGCAGGTGGGTGCCAAGGAGGACACGGGTGGGGGCAGGGCAGGGTGATGGAGCCTCCCTCTGCCTGGAGTCAGCTGCTGCTCTGCAGAGCTGCAGCCCCATCATCTCCTGCATCCCTGCCCCAGCAGCCACTGCTGGCAGGTCCCCAGCAGGCATCTGGTGGTGGGAGCCAGGCTGCCTTTGCCATCGTTCCTGTGCTCTCCTTCCAGGTCTGCAAGGCGAGCTTGAACCTGCACCAGCCAGAGATCACAGGCAGGGAAATCCTGAAGGCTGCCAGGGGCAAACAGGACACGTTGGAGTGGCTGGAAGGGGCTGTGGGTCCCAGCGAGTGCCCCACGGGCAGTGTCACCCGGTGCTGGATGACGTCATAGTGGGTGACATCATAGTTGGTGACATCATAGTTGGTGATGTTGAAACAAAAATTTGGAGCTTCCAAACCCCCTGCTTTCTAACACTCCTCACCGCAGTGGGAGGCTGGTGCGGCTGGGTAAGGATTCCGAGATCAAGACCCAATAACAACAACCAAGCTGTTATTGAGCAGGCATTCTTTATTGCAGCGCTGGGCAGCA
Organism: Apus apus; assembly: GCF_020740795.1. NCBI lineage: Eukaryota > Metazoa > Chordata > Aves > Apodiformes > Apodidae > Apus > Apus apus. Next base: position 31,238 of record NW_026248879.1, read on the forward strand.
CTGGGGATCCTCCACCATGAGTGCTCCAAGGAGTCAGTGAAACACCCTGACTAATATACACCAAAAACATGCATCTTCAGTTCCATGTCAGTGAGTCCCCAGAATTCTTTTACATAGTCATTTTATTTCCTGGAATTGGCTATCTTTGTAATTATGCCTGCTCGAGGGTCTCCTGTGGGGGTCTTTGTTGATTCTAGTCCTTTGTCGTCTTTGTCCTGTCTCTGTCCTGGTCCTGTCTCCAGTCTCCTGCTGGTAGATTGCCCAGGTGGGTCAGAATCCACATCAGTGTGTCTGTAGGCTGCCAGGGTCTTAGAAGACTTGATGTTATCACAACCTCCAGGATGCTTGGCATAGTTGACTGATAGTTTCACAAAGCACCTTGTTTTAAAAGCAACCCTTAGTATAGCAAATTCATTATTTTAGTAAACTTTTATGAGGCTATATTTCTATTGAATTTACTAACAAATATTCTATGATGTATCAATCCCCCCTTTTCTTTAAACTTTGTAAATTCCTTTACAAAGATTCTAGATCATTCTATTTCATTACTTTAGGCAAGGCCCAAATTCTTAAAGTCAGTTTCTTTAGCTTATACCATAAAAGGCAATTAATGACTGTCAGTATAATCACAAACACCAATAGTATCAAAAGTGGGTGAATTAAAACATCCCAGTTTCTTTCTGCAGAGAATGATTATGCTGAGAAGATATCCCACCTATGATGGGCAGTTTCAGATTCAATTTGACTAGGCAGACCAATAAGTTTGTCTTTGGCTATTACTGTTTTAATGATAGACTCAGCCAAGGTTTTATTCTGCTTCCTTAAATGCTCTCGAAGTTCTTGAGACTGGTTCAATATCTCATTTAATTTCCCCCAAGATAAGCTTGCATGACTTACGTTCAAGCTTTCATAGTGCCAAAACATTGCCAGCTTTTCCTCTGTATATGCAAAAATAAGTATGTTTGTCCGTGCCAGGTTAAATGGGTTATATTCCTGAGACACCCTACAAACAGGGTAGTCATTCCATATTCTTAAACTATTGATTGTTAGTTCAACAGGGAGGGCTTGATCCCACCCTAAATGTATTTATCAAATGATTAGCCTCTTCCACTTGCCCACTTGTTTGCAGGTGGTAAGCTGTGTACAATTTCCAATTAATTTCTAAGAATTTACTAACTTGCTGAACCACTTGTGACACAATGTGTGTTGCCCTATCAGAGGAGATCACCTCTGGCACTCCAAACCTAGGAATAATTTCTTTTAATAAATTTTTTGTGACTTCTCAGGTCTTGTTGATTCTACAGGGGAAGGCTTCAGGCCATCCTGAAATGGCCTGAATATCCCTGCCCTTTCTAGGGAATTCTGAAAAATCTGCCAGTTTTGGCCTGGAACATTCCCTTTATCAATACTTCCAAATTTTATTTGATTCTCCACCTTTGGATTTTTTTTTAATTATTATTTTTTTTAAACATATTTCACATCTGTCAGCCATACTCTTCACAGTTTGATACTGATTCCTAGCTACTATTTGTTTTTTGAGTGAATTGTACAAAGCTCCAGTTCCCCAGTGTGTCTTGTCATGCTCTGTTTTTACCAGTTTCCATAACACCCTGAAAGGAACCACTATTGTGTTATCTCTCAATTTTGCCCAACCTGTTGATTCAATCTCTGCTTCCACATCTTTGATTAATTTAAGATCCCTTTCATCATAATTAACTGAATCAGGTAGTGTCAAAGTTTTGTCAGGAAATCAGACTTAATACCTCACCTTGTTCCGCTGCCCTTTTTGCCTCATATTCTGCCAATTTATTTCCCACCTCCTGGGCAGTGTTACCTTTCTGGTGTCCTTTGCAGTGCATAATAGCAACAGCTGAAGGCAATTGTACAGCCTCCAAAAGTCTCAGAATCATGTCAGCATGCTTGATGTGTTTTCCTAGGGTTGTCAAAATTCCTTATTCCTTCCAAATAGCTCCATGAGCTTGATCTACACCAAAGCCATGTCTTGAATCTGTCCAGATACTCACTCTTAGACCTTTAGCAAGCTCCAGTGCTCTCACTAGAGCAATTATTTCAGCTCGCTGTGCAGATGTATCCTTAGGGAGGGTCTTTGCTTCCACCACTCGATCCCTGGTGGTTACAGCATATCCTGCCATGCGGACTCATCTTTTACAAAACTGCTCCCGTCGGTGTACCAAGTGTATTCAGTTCCTCCAGTGGTTCCTCCTTCAAGTCAGAGCTGCTTGCATACACTGTCTCTATAGTCTCCGTGCAGTCATGTGTGATGGCTTCCATTTCCTGCTTATCACTCAGAAAAGAAGCAGGATTAATGGTGGCAGATGTAGTAATTTCAACATCACCTTGTTCCATTAGGACTGCTTGGTACTTCAGGAACCTTGATCGTGAGAGCAAATACCCCCCCTTTTTGTTCCAGAACAGAGGTTACTGCATGGGAAGTATGCACAACCATCTTTTGTCCCAAAGTGAACTTCCAGGCTTCTTGAATATTCAGAACAACTGCAGCCACTGCCCGAAGGCATCCTGGCCATCCTTTACTAACTGTATCCAGTTGTTTGGAGATGTATGCTACTGCTCGCTTATAGGGACCCAGCTTCTGGGCTAGAATTCCCAAAGCCACCCCTTGCTTTTCATATGAGAACAGCCAGAAGGGCTTGGTTATGTCTGGCACACCCAAAGCTGGTGCCCTCATTAGCTCTTGTTTCAATTCTTTGAATGCCCTCCTGTCTGGAATGAGACAACTAAGCAGGAGTTTGGCTTTCCCAGCCATCCTATAACATTCTCAGCTAAAAAAAGCTGCAAGATCCAACAGCTTGGTAGCATCGTGGCAGCAAAATCTCCTGTTATTTTATTGCTCCAGGAGCACAGACAAACCTATGGCAACACTAGGGAACCTCTCCTTGAAAACCTGACCAGTGAGTATGACTTGAAGCTTTTCCGGAGAGCACAAGCACGGGCATCTGAGGACGTGGTGAGACTTCTGACTCCTAGTATACCTGATAGCAAAGGTCTTTGTTAGGAATGTGAAGGCTTCCTGGGTGTTGTTGTTCAGGTAGAATCAGAGTTTGCAAGAAGGGCAGCTCCAGCCCAGCCAAGTCAGCAAAGCTGCTGTAGGGGTAACATTGGAGTGCTGAAAGCACACAGCTGGAGTGAAGCTTTTGCAGTGAGAATGGAGGAATAATTAGTAACAGTCCCATTTAGCAGGTGTTTATTTTCAGTGAAAGAAAAGACAGCCTCACCTGCTGAAAGGATGGCTAAGGAGTGTTGGCAACAGAACCCATCCTGACAGTAGCCAGTGACTGTGGAGTGGAGGCTGAGGCTTCTGTAGGTGCTTTGCAAAGCCACCTTCCACCTCCAGAGATGAACCAAAAGGCACTTTGATGCTTACCAGTAGCAACTGCATCTGGGATATCTGAGGCAGAGCATTAGGCTGTATCCTCTATCTGCAAATTAGGAAATAAGCTTGAAGTGGCAAGGAGCTTCCATTGCTTCCGTGACAAGAAGAGGATGACCCTAGTGTTGGCATGCTGCCAAGCACTGATTTTTGTGACATTTCCTGATGTCAGTAACTACTGCTTGTGGACAGGGCTCAGACTGAGGCTGATCAAGGAGAGGTCTGTGGGAGGGGTTGTTAGACATGGTCACATTGAAAGATGACTTTTTACAGTCATTGTAGTAAGAGGACAAGGGAGGATGGATTAAAACTGGAGGAGGGAAGATTTAGGGGATACATGAGGAGGAAACTGTTTACTCTGAGGGTGGTGAGACCCTGGCCCAGGCTGCCCAGGGAAGCTGTGGCTGCCCCATCCCTGGCAGTGTTGAAGGGCAGGTTGGATGGGGCTTGGAGCAGCCTGGGCTGGTGGGAGGTGTCCCTGCCCATGCAGGGGGGTTGGATCTAGATGATCTTGAAGGTCCCTTCCAAGCCAAACCAGTCTGGGATTCTGTGAATTTAGAAGACTTGAAGTAAATTCTTTTCCTTGAGGGAAACAAATACGACCTTCCCACCGACCTCCCTTGTTTTTGTTTTTTGTTTGGTTGTTGTTGTTTTTTTTTTAAATAGTCCTCCATTTTTCCCATTCCCAGGAAAAGCTGCGGCTCCAGGGCCAGATCACAGAAGGCAGCAACATGATTAAAACCATCGCGTTTGGCCGCTACGAGCTGGACACCTGGTACCACTCCCCCTACCCAGAGGAGTATGCTCGCCTGGGCCGTCTCTACATGTGTGAATTCTGCCTCAAGTACAGGAAGAGCCAGACAATACTTCGCAGGCACATGGTGAGGGCCTGGGCAGAGCTGATCCCCCTGCCTTACACCTGCTATCAGCATCTCCATGAAAACATTCCTGGTGTTATCTCCGCTTTAGGAGACCCGTGTGTTTCCTGGTATATCCAGGAGCTGGTAAATTTTTTCCACCCTGAAAACGCCGTCCCCCTGTCGTTGTTTTCCTGTCATAGGCAAAATGTGTTTGGAAACACCCACCGGGTGACGAAATCTACCGGAAAGGCTCCATCTCAGTGTTTGAAGTGGATGGGAAGAAGAACAAGGTAAGGAACTGCCATCCTCAGGCCAGTCTGGAGTGGCTTTCAGATGTGCTGGGCACTCCTTTCCTGTAGAGAAGCAGGACACAAGTGGCCCTTTCTCCCTCTAGTTGTAGAAAGACTAGAGTCTGATCTGTCCACACTTGCAGTTTTGTCTGTGTTTTCCTTGTGGTTATTCCTCAGCCACGTTGTGCTCCAGCAGTTCCACCTCTTGGCTCATACAGTGCTTGGACATGTGTGTCAAGATCCTGTACTGCAGGGTAGGGGGAAGATTTCTGTGCTCAGCCTCAGTGGGTTGTGCTGCCCACCTCCCATTCCCTGTGGATACTTGGACAGCTCGGGGTTAGTGTGTGAACCAGCCTCCTGTTGGTGAGGGTGACCTCCTTAGCCCTGAGTTGAAGGGCAGAACATGGATCTGCAGCTGCACATTCAGTGCTGGGCAGCAGCACCCTGTGTGTCCTGCCTCTGGTTGTGTCTGCTCTTGGGAGGCTTCAGAGGAAGGAACAAAGAAACAAATGCAAATGCTAAATTTTGCACTGTGGGAAGCTGGGAGGAGGCTTTTCAAGTGACCAGAGATAACCTTGAAGCAGAGGATTAACACAGTACAGTGCAAGCAAGCAGAGATCCAACCTTCTGCCTCCTTCACCGAGTGGTATCAGATACCACAGATGTGGCATCTGGGGAGTTAAGAGATTGATATCACAGACATCAATTCCCACCCTTAAGGAAGCTGGGCTTATCAAGTTTCATCACAAATGGAATTGTTTCCTGGCCTAGCTGCTTTGTGTGAAAGACTGTACCTCATTTCTCAGATAATTCAGAATTTTCTTGTCATTTGCCATGGTTTTGTCTACTCTTGGGGTGTCCCACTGTAATAAACAGATGTATTGTACTCTCCTTCTGCTTCTAGATCTACTGTCAAAACCTGTGTCTGCTGGCAAAACTTTTCTTGGACCATAAAACACTGTATTATGATGTTGAACCCTTCCTCTTCTATGTCATGACAGAAGCAGACAACACTGGCTGTCACCGGATAGGTTATTTCTCCAAGGTTAGTTGAACATCCATACACACCCAGGCACAACTCCATGGCCAGCTATCCTAGGCTTAAAGTTGTGCACCAAACACCCAATGTAATGGCTAATCAAGCAAGACACTAAGCCAGGTTGGTAGCTGAAGGATGATTGTGTGACTTGTTGTTAGGCAGGTTTTTCTGCTGTTGCTCCTTTCACCTTGTATTGTATCAGTTGCACAGGCTTGTTCAGTCTGCTGGGGTGATGATATCCCCATTGTTTGTACAGATCAAGACCTGTTAATCTCTCCTCTCTCTCTCCTTGTTTTTACCAGAAGAATTCTTTTCTCAACTACAATGTTTCTTGTATCCTGACAATGCCCCAGTACATGAGGCAAGGTTATGGCAAGATGCTCATTGACTTCAGTAAGTATGGAGAGAGAAATCCTGGAGGCATGATAAATCTAATATATCTACGGTTGTGGCTGAGCAGGCTTCATTCTAGCTGCTTCCTCTGTGTGCTAAAGAGGGTAGCAGTCAGGAGAGAGTAGTTTAGGAAGGATAAATGTTGGGGTTTTTTTTCCTTTGCAGGCTATTTGCTTTCTAAAGTAGAAGAAAAAGTTGGCTCAGCTCTGGGAATCTGGGCGCCAGGAGGAGCTTCAGTGCCCATCACTTCCCAAGCGGCTCTAACTCCTTCACATGCTGCACGTGTCTCCTTCTCAGGGTCGTGTAGTTGGCCTGGGAACCTCTGTAGCTGCAGCTCCAGAATCCCAAGGGCCGACCTCGAGTCTCCCCTGGTGCTTCTGCCAGAGGCTCCAGGTAGGACCCTTGTGTCCGGCTGTGGTGTAGAGCACATGTTTGATGTCTGGCCCTGTTCCACCTGGTCCCAGGGCCATTGCCTGCACCATCTCCTTTTTGATCTGCTCACAAGCTTTCTGTTGGTCAGGGCCCCATTTAAAGTCACTCTTCTTTTGGGTCACCTCAGAGAGAGGTTTCACCATTTCACTGTAACATGGAATGTGCATCCTCCAGAAACCAACAGTCCCTAACAAGGTTTGAGTGTCCTTTTCAGTACATAGTGGGGCCATAGCTGTCATTTTGTTCATCACATCCATTGGGATCTGGCGACGACCATCTTGCCACCTGATTCCCAGGAATTAGATCTCTCATGAAGGTCCCTTGACCTTGCTTCTTTTCACAGCAAAACCAGCATCCAGAAGAATTTGGAGGATCTCTTAGCCTTTCTCAAAGACTTCTTCTGGCATGTCACCCCACACAATGATGTCATCGAGGTACTGCAGGTGTTCTGGAGCTCCACCCTTCTCCAGGGTAGCCTGGATCAGTCCATGGCCAGTGGTTGAGCTGTGTTTCCACCCCTGGAGCAGTCAATTCCA